>NC_084582.2:3050000-3120000 GCF_033978685.3 Nerophis lumbriciformis | reverse complement strand
TTTTCTCTGTCGTGTCTGTGTGTCGAAAATTGTTATGCGCTTATTTTTTTATTTGATTTTGTGCGTGGCATATAATTGCTATGCGCAGAGGACGCTTGAGCAGTGCGCAATTGCACAGGCGCGCACCTTAGAGGGAACGTCACACGGCTGCGCTAGCATCACAGCTAACGTTAGCCATGCTGCTACCTCTCTGCTGGGAGAGGACGTATACATATGACGTGACAGTATGTGACGTGTGTAAGAAGGTGCGCTTGTTGTCTGTGAGAGGGAGACACAGAAAAGAGTGAGAAGAGCCTGTCGTGTAATGCCAGCAGCTAAAAGCAACTGCGCGAGAATCCACAGACCTGTGGATGTGTTGAAGGTGTGCTGGAAAATGCGGAACGGAAATTAGGGGGCAGCAGAAAAGTGGAATGTATTATTCAAATAGGTGCTTTGGAAAACACGGACCGGAGTTTTTTTTTAAACTGGATCTGATCGGCATTTTCCCATGCCTTGCCGATACGCATTTTTTGGCAAATATCGGCGGCCGATCCGATCCAAATATCAGATCGGGACATCCCTATATGAAACCAAGAAAAAGTGGCATGGGCTGGAAATGAGCCATTCATATCCTGGAAGATGTGGCCTTTTCATGCAGGAGGAACAGGACAATAGTAAATGTTATGCTGGTAATGCAGTGATCACATCAAGATTAGGTGGATTCAGGATGTGTCAGATTGCTCTGCTCATGGCAAGTGTTGATTGACAAGGTTGTACTATTCAAAGTTGATGACTTCTAAGAAAACAATAAAGAGCTGGAAGCATGTTAGCTTTAAATCAAACCAGGAGACAGTTTGTTTTTCACCAAGCAGACCTATTAGTAATGACAGGCATTCACATGTATTATGTTCAGACACAACTTTTCATTCAATAGAATGAGAAGAGATGCCCAAACTTTTGACAGGCACTGTATTTTAGATCATGTATTCTAAAAGCCGGATGTGTTAAAAAAAAAAGGGGGTAAGAAAGGTCAAACCAGCACAATGAACTGTCGGCTGGGATTGGATTAGGTCACCACACCCCGAGCTGAGCATTTCCAAAGTCATGCAAAAACTGTTTCGTATTGAGTTTGACAACAACAGAAACAAAGCTGGTCGTTGACAATGTCAGGACTATCAGGAGAGCAAATTTAACAGCAAATCTTGAATCAGACAGTTATGTACATTTCACAGGTTAGCATTGTTTTAATGTATTTAAAATACCAGTGTGAACACATCACATATACTTAGACAATTACTAGCCAAAGTATAACTAAGATTATTTTCAATAGACAGATAATCCATTCAAGCAGGGATATTCAACTAAATTGTTTTGGGGGCCATATTTCCAGAAAGCATAGGGCTAGGGCAGGGGGCACACTTCTCCCTCTTCACTATTAGTTTTATTTTGTATATTACGGAGACCCAGCTTCTTCCACAGTGTCCATTTGATTTAGGTCGATTTTGTTATAAGAGCGCTGTGCTGTATTTAAAGACTTTCTGCAAAAAATGCTTGTCAAAGACAAGACTATGACAGCAATCTAGTGTTTTTAAGAATCTGGTGCAAAAATGCAAGTTTCCCCCAAGTTTTTTTAACAGAACTCGCAGCTTAAATGATGAAATAGAGAGAACCTAAAATGGCACATCAAGTAACACTACTAGTATAAAGAAGTTGACTACTGACTGCATCTGAAGAAAACAAGCTCCAGCAACACCTTAGGTAGTTACTTAATCACATTACAAAAAGTAACTGACAAAAAAGAGATGACTTATTGGGGTGCCTAAGGGGACACCTCAGTTATGTACAGTGGTCTAAGTAGCTTTACACAACAGGAGCAACATAGTGTCTTTAGGAATTTGCTGCAAAAATGTTTGTCTAAAGTTTGGAACTGAACTCGGGGGGACGGTAATGTGTCATTCCTAGACCGGGGTTGGCCTCTAAACCGCCAGTGGAGTAGCCTTTTTTTAACACTTTTCATACTACACAAAGTGTAGCATACCACCAGTTGCTGGTACAACATGACATTGAAAATAAGCAGCAATTTAAAGTACCGTATTTTTCGGAGTATAAGTCGCTCCGGAGTATAAGTCGCACCGGCCGAAAATGCATAATAAAGAAGGAAGAAAACATATATAAGTCGCATTTTTTGGGGAAATTTATTTGATAAAACCCAACACCAAGAATAGACATTTGACAGGCAATTTAAAATAAAGAATAGTGAACAACAGGCTGAATAAGTGTACGTTATATGAGGCATAAATAACCAACTGATATGTTAACATAACATATTATGGTAAGAGTCATTCAAATAACTATAACATATAGAACATGCTATACGTTTACCAAACAATCTGTCACTCCTAATCGCTAAATCCCATGAAATCTTATACGTCTAGTCTCTTACGTGAATGAGATAAATAATATTATTTGATATTTTACGGTAACGTGTTAATAATTTCACACATAAGTCGCTCCTGAGTATAAGTCGCACCACCGGCCAAACTATGAAAAAAACTGCGACTTATAGTCCGAAAAATACGGTATATGTGGTGTAAAGCAAACCCAGTAGAACATGCAAAAAGGCTTCAGGTGGACTACTCAGATCCCCAAACAACACATTAGTGTGCACACACGACAAGTGACCTAAATCTAGGGCTGGACGATAAGGCAAAAAAAGGGATCACAATTACTGTTTTAATACCATCCAATCTAGATCAATTTTTTACATTGTTTAACCTGCCAGTTTTAAGACATCTGTGCTAAAACCCAAATTAACTAGTGACTGGTTCAACATTAACATATTAACATTCTCAGTAAATAAAGGAAATTAAATAATACAAAGCACAATAATAACAATACATCATTAAATTAAGTAAAATAAAGTACAAACAATAATGCATCGGTTTTTATTTCAATACTGGTGACCAAACTATACTATTTAGAAGCTACCAAGTTATCATGGACTTCCAATGAAGATCTGTGGTCATGTCCACAACTGGCTTGTATTGGCAGTAGTAGCACTGTGTTTTTCACAGAGCTTTTGAACGACAAGCAGTCATCAAATTTGCAAGAGAAACATATGAACTGACATGTAGAAGTAATTTGAGAAATGTTTGGCTCTGTATTTCGAAGTTAGATTCGTAGTTCGAGGGGTCTGCTTGTCCCGGAGGCAGGCACAGGGATGCCTCGAGAAAGGTGCAGGGCTACCGGCTATCAGAGGTGGGTAGTAACGCGCTACATTTACTCCGTTACATCTACTTGAGTAACTTTTGGGATAAATTGTACTTCTAAGAGTAGTTTTAATGCAACATACTTTTACTTAAGTATATTTATAGAGAAGGAACGCTACTTTTACTCCGCTACTTTTATCTACATTCAGCTCGCTACTCGCTACTAATTTTTATCGATCTGTTAATGCACGCTTTGTTTGTTTTGGTCTGTCAGACAGACCTTCAAAGTGCCTGCCTTACTGGTGACGTTTCACTTCGTTCCACCAATCAGATGCAGTCACTGGTGACGTTGGACCAATCAAACAGAGCCAGGTGGTCACATGACCTGACTTAAACAAGTTGAAAAACGTATTCGGGTGTTACCATTTAGTGGTCAATTGTACGGAATATGTACTGTACTGTGCAATCTACTAATAAAAGTTCCAATCAATCAATCAAAAGTGTGAAGGAAAAAAGATACTTTTTTTATTTCAACCGGACATCCCGTCAAAAGCCTAAAGACTGACCGCACATGAGGACGTTCCTGTCTTCACAATAAAAGTGCCGCTCCATCGCGCCTGCGCTTTCAAAACAAGAGTCTCCGAAAGCCAGCGCAAACAAGCTAGCAAGCTAAGGAGTTCGACGCCAATATATTTCTTGTAAAGTGTACAAAAACGAATATGGAAGCTGGACAAATAAGATGCCAAAAACCCACCACTTTCATGTGGTATTAGACAGAAAGGAGGAACTTTTCTTCTCCTCCATTTGAAAACGTGGACGTTACCAGCACTACTGTCTGATTACAATCAATGCAAGTCATCAGAATCAGGTAATACACCAACTTATATTCTTGTCTTCATGAAAGAAAGGAATCTATATGTTAAACATGCATGTATATTCATTAAAACATCTTTAACATGTAAACAAAAACAGCTAAATAAATACATATAAATTATATACTGTATATATCAATGTATATATATATATATATATATATATATATATATATATATATATATATATATATATATATGTGTGTGTGTGTGTGTGTGTATGTTACTCATCAGTTACTCAGTACTTGAGTAGTTTTTTCACAACATACTTTTTACTCTTACTCAAGTAAATATTTGGGTGACTACTCCTTACTTTTACTTGAGTAATAAATCTCTAAAGTAACAGTACTCTTACTTGAGTACAATTTCTGGCTACTCTACCCACCTCTGCCGGCTATAGTGCTGGCCAGGATCCATGGAAGTGCGTAAGTGTCAAGTTCACGATCCCCGAAAACATTATGTCCCCTTTTCCTCACATTAAGTCAATTTCCGAGACCTTCCGCGTATACTGTATATTTTTTTTAGCAACCTTGATTCCATCCACGATTCCAATGATGCTTCAGTCTGACATTTATTTTGCTGCCCTCAGCTGCACATTTAGCTTCAAGTTCAGTCAGTCTGTTTATATCTATGATTCTGGTTACTTCTACGTACCTAGTACCTGGAAGTGGGGCGGTAAAAGGTCAACTAGGATTGGCTGTTCCGAAAACGTTTGATTGAGTTAATATATGCTCACAGCTGATCACCTAATCATCAGCCTATAATCGCCCAGCCCTACCTACAACCCAACAAAAAAAACTGACGTCAGTCCCGCTGCAGTGTTGTGCACAGCGTGTTAATGTCATGCCATACCTGAGCTGCCACAGGTTAGTAGAGATTTGTTAGTTGATTTGTGGTACCCAGGAGAGATCAAGCCTGATCCTGCCGACCCGGTCTCTGTTGATGGGCTGCTGTACATGTTCCTCCATCGGGATGCTGCCGAGAAAAAGAAGGAATAGATACAATTACGTTCAACAATAGCAAAGTAAATTTGAGACAGGTGTAACAGAAAAGACGAGGTTACGGGATGTCAACAAAAGATGCGGAATGAAAACACTGTAGTGGTGCAATTTAACTGCAGGGCAACGATCTCTGCAAGGTTGTAACAGCCTATGATATATTGTACACATTTTCAGTTTACAACACAGTCATTATGTATGTTGATTTCAAATATTTACATATTTTAATTACAAAGGTATGCATGTACTGTATTTCCTCTCGCAGCAGCCTTTTGTTTATCAAACATGACCAAAACTCTATAAGGGTTAAAGGGGAACTGCACTTTTTTTTGGAATTTTGCCTATTATTCACGATTATTATGAAAGACATGACGATGGATGGATTTTTAAAATGCATTCTAAAAATAAAATAAATGTGATCAAAAGTCCGCTTACAATGGAGCCGTTCAATTCTGCCTTTGGAGCCCCTAAAGAAACATCCAAACACCTCCATAAGGGTTTTATATACATGATGTAAGTATATGTAATGTAGTAAGGAGCACATTTCTAATAACATTTACCGGTAATATTTATGTATTTTAATTAAAAAATACGCGTCACAATGGTTGCTTTTTTTTCTACATCACTGATTTCTGCTCACTGCAGACTTTATGAGAGCCAAAAAACATAATAAAACATCAGTGACGTGCAGTCACTAGAGGCAGGTGAGGCCCCGCCTCACCTGCCATCTTGGAAAGAATAAAAATGTAAAAAGAAAAAAAAAATGAAATTGTTATATGTATCCAGTGATTATACTATAAAGTTATTTTCCATTTAACTTCACCAGTTTTAGATTATTTTTATTCAAAATCGCTGAATTTTCACATTTGCCGTTCAAATACTCAGAAGAGACGGTGCGGTGAACAGCAGCCAGTTGAGGCACGTCACTCAGTGCCTCAACATGGATTGCGCAATGACTCGGCTAACTGCTGGCCTGCTGTGCAGTGAGACTGTATTGCTATATGAACTATATTATACATTTCCATAGTTTAGTTAGCTGAGGTATATAATGTACAGTGTATTTTGTCAACAACTGTATGTGTGTAAAGTATTTCTTGTGCTGAGCGATCATAAAACGGCTGCAAAAGACGCACTGGCTGAGGCTCGCCTCCTGCACCCCCGCCGTAGAATTGTTATATCAACTAAAGCCCACACTTAAACTTTCCACGTGCAAGATTGAATCTATTTAAAAAAATAATTTCATAAGAAGCCAAAAAGTGCAAAAACAATAATGTTGGTGTTGGAGGAGTTGTGAATGACTGCAGGGACACAACATTAGATACACCTGCAGTCTAATTCACAACTCCTCCAACACGAACATTATTGTTTTTGCACTTTTTGGCTTCTTATTAAATAACTTTTGTAACCTATTTTCATGGGCTTTCCTCTTTGTGATGTTAAGTTCCTGTTATGCGCTGTTATACAGTATATGCCTTGAGCTCTTATTTTGAAGGCGCTAAGAGCGGAAGTGATGTCACGTTGCGGAGGTTTTTGAAAGAAGGTAAATAAAGTGGTCCTCGCATAAACTGGAGCCTCCGTGTTTGTTATTTTGTAGTTTCATACAGTATAGGCGACATTTATAAACCCTCGGTTACACTTTTTTAAATAGATTCAATCTTGCACGTGGAAAGTTTAAGTGAGGGCTTTAGTTGCGGCGCACGGACTTAATTTCTAAGTAAAGGTAAGACCATAATAACGTTTTTTTTATTAAATGTGCTTTTTTGTGTGCTACAGTTTGTATGTGTAAAGTTAAAGTTAAGTTAAAGTACCAATGATTGTCACACACACACTAGGTGTAATGAAATGTGTCCTCTGCATTTGACCCATCCCCTTGATCACCCCCTGGGAGGTGAGGGAAGCAGTGGGCAGCAGCAGCGCCGCGCCTGGGAATCATTTTTGGTGATTTAACCCCCAATTCCAAGCCTTGATGCTGAGTGCCAAGCAGGGAAGAATGCTGGCATGAGCTTTTAAACATAACCCGTTAACTGCTGCCAATCAAATGGTGAATAAGATACTCTTTAGGGTTCATATGTTTGTAAATCTGACTGTGATGAAGTCAGTGCCTCACCAGCCATCAACCTCACCGCACGTCACTGTAAAACATCACTTACTGTATAAGGTCTGCTGTCATTAGGATGCAGACTGCTAGAATTTTCATATATTCCCTTTTAGAAGAAAAATGTTTCATAATCCTCGCAAATAAACGGGGTTGGGGGGTGGACAAATGCATATCGTGTCATCCTCGCCAGTTCCAGGTCCTATATGGCTGTCAACGTGTACCAACTTGTCGGATAATATCAACAGCTACCTTCTGTCCAGGTGCGAGGCAGGATTTATGATCTACAATAAACTTACACGGAGCAGGGAAACGAGGAAGCAGTTGATCAGTCGATGATGTAAACATCGGCACACAGGAAGTGATCACGGTGCCGCTATAAATAGTTTGTCTCACTAATACTTGGTCAATATTCAAGTCACAAAATTTAAATGCAGTATTGTTGGCGGCTTTTGAATTGTTATTTATCGGATTTTATGGGTGGAATAGTGGAGCTCTCATTGGCTGTAAGCTGACTTTTATTTACGTTTATTTAATATTTAGAATGCATGAAAAAGAAAATCCATCTGGCGTCATGTCTTTGATCATAATTGTGAACGATAGGCAAAATTCCTAAAAAGGTGCAGTTCCCCTTTAAGGCTTGTTTAAAAAAAATATTAAATAATAAGGTTGTGTAAAAGTGAGTCAAACAATGTGTTTGACTCCTGTTGCTGCCATTTTAAAAGGAAGGCCTGAACTAGGGAGGGACGCATGACTTTTGTTGTCATTCCGCTCTACTGGGAATAGCTCTGTTGTTTGGCTTCTGCAAAGAGCAGGAAATACGTGCTGCACACAGATAAAATAACGAAAAGGGGTGTGTTGGATCATGAGACACTAATATACTCCTGCCTGAGGTGTCCACGCCCGTCATACTGTAGCCAAGAATGCAGAATGTTTACCTGTTATGGCTATTTTCTCAAAAATGTGCAATAATAGTAATCTCTTGGGTAGAGAAATAAATAAGCATGGGACGAGATGCCCTTTATTTTTATACTAATTTCAATTGAATAGGATATTATTTCGGTGAATGTTCTGAACTCCTGTTTCGATGCCTCAGCAGAAAATTGAGTTGTGCCATAGTGTAGATGCAGCTTTACTTGTGTTAACCTTTTTTTAGACTGCAAACTGTTTGAGACTCCATCTACAACGCCTCTGTTGGTTGAAGCAAACTAGTACACACCCTTGTGTCTCAATAGCTTGAATTACACACAAAATCCATGACTATAATGTCCATCTAGGCATTATACTAAAACATGTTTTCTGATCTTCAATTATTAGTTTCAGTTTAACATGTTATGTAGCATGTAAAAAAAAAAAAAAGCATATAAAACACATACACTGGTCCAAACGATTTATCAGGGTCCGACATGCCTTCTCCGTCTCTGGGCTACGGTGGTCCAGAACCTGCCGGCACCACTTCAAAGAAGACTCGGGGTCTGCGTTCGATACTTGTTTTTTAGGTGAGACATACAACCTGTCGACAAAGAAATGGTATCGTTACAATGGCGTAACTTGAACAAAACAGGGATATGAGATAGCAACACAAAGTACAGCTTTGAATAAGAGGCTATGGCTGACTTTTCAGCACAAGCGTTGTTGCAAAACAAGTATTGCCATAGTTGGATTTAATTATAACTGATTGAGGACATTAGATTTTTAAAGCAAGAGGAAAGTACCAAGGAGCAAAATGTTGCATTGCTGTCTACTCGAAGCTTGGTTAATGATGCAAGAAATTGCCCTATAAAAAGAAAAAAAGCATCAATGTGGTTTAGTGATGCAAGGATTTAATCAATTATTTTGATTGGACAAAAGCTTCGATTTATAATCTAGTTCTTTGATTATTCGTGTAATGAGTGTTAATAAAAATGTATATTAAATTAATAAAACATGTTATTTAAACAATCTTCCCTAAAATATGCGTTGAGGCTTTAAAGCGTGCTTTATCTGATTAATAGAACAAACTAATGGTTAAATTACTCGATTACTAAAATAATCCATACCTGCCAACTTTTGAAATCAGAAAAACCTAGTAGCCAGGGTCCAGGGGCCGCAGGCCCCGGTAGGTCCAGGACAAAGTCCTGGTGGGGGGTTCAGGCTTCGCCCCCCGACGCAAAATGATTATTAGCATTCAGACAGGTTAAAATGTTGCTAAAACCATCACATTTCTATCAGTCACAGTGACTTTTCAAAACAAAAATATTACAGCAAAAATCATATGGGTTGATTGACATGTTTATTCTGTAAGCTAACTTCAATAGTTTGAAATTATTTTGACAGTTAATGCCAGTTATCCTGTCAACCTTTAACAAGACTTAAATTTGTTCATTGAAAGTATAAACAGTATAAACACTTTTTACAGTAAACAAATGGTAAAACAGTACTAAACAATTCCATTAAAAAAAAAATTGGTGTCATTATTAACTTTCTGTCCAAGCTTGTATAATCTACTGCCTTGTTCAATTGTATAAAATATTCTGTGTCTAAAATTCACATTTCTATCACAATTATTATACTGTAAACATGGTAAGCTAACTTCATTAAAATTAATAGTCCTGTCAATAGCATGGAATTACAATTCAAATGTAGTTTTTTTTGTAAGCCTTTCAAAAGAATTCAAAATATGAAAAATTAATGAAAATTAATTTAAGCCATCAGACACTTGAAAAGTGGCACATCACATCTCTAATGTAATCATTTTAACTTTTCAACAGAAATAGCACTGCAAAAATATTAAGGACATACTTCTGTATTTTGGTAGTTATGCTGTCAACATTTAACAAGATTTCTTCAACTTGGACTTGAAAGCATAAATAGTATAAACACTTTTAACAGTATAACAGTACTAAACAATTCCAATAGATAACATTGGTGTCATTACCTTTTTGTGGCTAAAGTCCAAACTTATTCTATCAGATTGATGTGATCATGCCAGTGCGATTGGAAGTTCATGCTCAATTATTGCCTCCGTAAATAAAATTTTGGCATTTATCACATCCAAAGAATCTGTTTGGGCGACGAAAAACGTTGAAAGTTTTCCACTTGTATCGCTAGCAACGGCATTAGACTTGTGTTCTTTTGTCCCAACGTGGTCTTTTACATGCTAATTCCTCCGTGTCCGATCGAAAAATCTTGTCTGCACAAGGTGCAATTCCCGTAGTTTTCACCCTTTTTGGAACGGATAATTATTCCCGGATAGGCTTTTGAATATTCTTCACGGAATGACTGCAGTTTTCTTTTCGGTTTAAGACTCGTTTGCGATTTTTCTCCGGCTGATTCCATGATCGTTCGCTCGTTTGGAAACAATGGCAACAGGTGCCTCGTGCTTGGCAGCGGTGCTATAAATAGCCTCGCGCATTTAAAAAAAAAAATTTTTTTTAATTAATGAAAAACCGTATTTTTTATCACTGCAACCGTAACCCGGAATAGGTTGATGAAAACCGTACTAATTACGGGAAAACCGGAGTAGTTGGCAGGTATGATAATCAATAGCTGCAGCTCTAGTGTGCTTGTTTTTGTTTCGTTTTATTTTTTTCATGCAGTTTGCAGTATTTGTCACAGGGATGGCAAATGGTTCATCAACAAAGGACCCAAACTAATTGGCTCAGAACCGGAGTCAACCACACATCATCGTTCCACTGAGCAAATACAAAAGCGCATATTCTCCAGCAAAATGAGCAACAACACAAAGGAATAGTTACATTGCAGAGCTTCATTTTGTGAGAGGGCTTTTTATGGACATACAACAGTGCGTTTGCTCAACAACGTATATTATGTGTCTTACACATTCGCTGTATGCACATGTCACCACTGTCTCAAACACCGTGGCCTCATAAATGTTACTGCTCGACTATAAAATGCGAGCAGTGTGTGCTAAAGGGCAGTTATGCTCCTATTTGAGTTTAGTGAGTCACACAGAGCGTCATGCCAACATCTGTCAAGCACGAAAACCTATTTCCTGACTATTTTGTTTGTGTTAGTGTGATACTAGCTAGTTTTGTTCAGATTACATAACATAATGACATCAAAGCACAACACTAAATTGGCCCTGGTGTGTGAATGTGAGTGTGAATGTTGTCTATCTGTGTTGGCCCTGCGATGAGATAGCGACTTGTCCAGGGTGTACCTCGTCTTCCGCCCGAATGCAGCTGAGATAGGCTCCACCCCCCCGCGACCCCAAAAGGGACAAGCGGTAGAAAATGGATGGATGGACATCAAAGCACTCTTACATTTCATTTTCTAAACATTTTTACCAATTATCGTTGTAACCATAGAGATTTCATCATAGGTTTGAGAGTACTAGATATGAATGTATTTTTTTTTTATCTGCCTTTCCTGTTGTGGGATGTTACTAACAGTGGTAGAGAGTCTGCTGGGAAACATGGCGGGGTTCATAAAGGAAACAATCCACTCATGGTGGTGTTTTCAATTTTATGTGCCAGAAAAAAGAGACGATATTTTGCAGCAGATAATATGGATGAACTCTAATATTGTAATAGATGGAAAGCCTTTCTTTTGGAAAAATATGTTTGAAAGAGGAATCATTTTTGTCAATGATATTATAAATGAGAATGGTAAGATTATGAAGTATGAAGAATTTATAACTATGTATGGTGATGCTTGCTCAAGCTTTTCATTTAATCAACTAACTGGAGTCATTGGGAAAAGATGGAAACAAATAATTAATTATGGAACTACTAAATGATTAGTTTGTAAACCTCTAATAAGAAATTCGAGTTGGCAAAAAGGAACTAAAATAAATAGAAAAATATATAAGTTTTATTTAATAAAGAAATCTTTGAAGGCTGCCCCATACAACACATTTGGAAAATGGGAGGACTTTTTTGACTGCCCGTTGTCGTGGGATGCCATATTCAAACTAATCTATAAAACTACTACTGATGTGCAAAATCGTTATTTTCAAATTAAAATTATTTATAACTTCTTTCCCACGGGGAAAATGTTAAAATTATGGAATATGACAGAGTCAGATGACTGCCGATTTTGTTGTCAGGAGTCTGAATCCACCCTGCATTTGTTTTGGTATTGTCATATTGTGTCTTCCTTTTGGGTGGAAGTTGAAAAAATGTGTTTAAGGATTGGTTTGTTTATGAAGCTTGATGTGGTTTCTGTTATTTTGGGAGAGTTCATTGACAATCACGATTTAATCAATTTAATTATAGTACTCGGTAAAAGGTTTATTTTTAAGGCCAAAAACAGATATTCACTTAGTATTACTTTCTTTAAAACATTTATTCAGTATTTTTTAACTTTAGAAAGTTACATGGTTGAAAACGATAATGATGCCAAAAAAACATAAAAAAAGATGGGAAGTCCTCAAAGGCTTATGTTGAAAGTGTAATTATGTTTATAGATTATATGCTATCTGTTGTTGTATTCCCTAACTTTTAGTGACCTGAACATAAGCTGGACTGTACATACATTTTTTGTTTTTGTTTTTAAAATGTAATTTTGTTTATAGATTATATGCAATCTGTTGTGTTCCAAAATGTTCTGGGTTTTTTTTGTTTGTTTTTTTCTCAGTGTACATGAATGAAGGTGTGTGTTGCTGGACCCGACTTGGACATTATCTGGACTGGACCTGGTTTAAAAAAAAAAACAACCTTTAAACGAAGCTAATTTCATTTACAACCAGGTCTGGTGAAGATAAGGTCCTTTCTTTCCTTTTTTATTTTTTTTTATTTTTTTATTTTTTATAGATAAGATAAATAAATATTTTCTTGGCTAAAAGGGAAAGTAAACAATATAAAAATAATTACATAAGGGAGAAAAAAGAAAGAAAAAATAGTAATTAAATGAAAATGTTAGTGGACCAGCAGCACAAACAATCAAGTGTGCTTCAGGGACTGTGCCCCTTGCAGAAGTGTTGTCCATGTTGTGGAAACCAGAGTATTGATGGCAGAAAGAAACAACCCCTTTTGTGTGAGTGGGTGTGTGTGAGCGTGAATAGGGGAGGGAGGGTTTTTTTTCTGGGTTGATGCACTAGTTGAAAGTGTATTGTGTGTTTTTTTCTATGTTGATTTAATTAAAAAAAAATATTTTTAAACAGTGGTAAAAGCCATCAATTTATTTATGTGTATTACTCTTAAAAAAACAAAAAAAACATTTTCCCCATGTCTAACCAATTTGTCCAATGTTAAGATTGGCTGCCGCATTCCCCAGAGTTGTCAGCATCCCTCAGCGCCACGGTTTACGTCCCAGTTGCAGTCTGCACACAGTTGGGGCCCCGTGTCACATGCTGTGCAATCCCACCGAAAGCAGTTTATCCATGCGACAGCCAGGCCAGGCCAACATCAGATTATGTTCCGACTGGGATTACTGGGTATTTTGGCTATGATTATTCTCTAAAGCACATATGGTATGGCTAATAATGTAAAACTGAATGTAAGCCATTAATACTCTACACTATAAAGCATTTAAATTAGCTATCAGGAACATAGTATAGCTCTGCTTTATCTTTTTTTTGCTCAGTTACAATCCAAATATGTGTATTAATGCTGAGAGTTTTGTGGATGAATAAGATTTTTTTAAGACAGGAGTTACAAATGTTGACACATCAAATATATGTACAGTATATATGTTTGAATGTATCCAACGGGATTGAAAGTCCCTGTGCATGTTCTGAGCTCCAGCTCACGTCACTGTTGTATTTAGCGACAGCATGGTGGAAGAGGGGTTAGTGCGTCTGCCTCACAATACGAAGGTCCTGGGTTCGATCCTGCGCTCGGGATCTTTCTGTGTGGCGTTTGCATGTTCCCCCCGTGACAGCGTGGGTTCCCTCCGGGTACTCCGAATTTCTCCCACTTCCAAAGACATGCACCTGGGGATAGGTTGATTGGCAGCACTAAATTGGCCCTAGTGTGTGAATGTGAGTGTGAATGTTGTCTGTGATGAGACTTGTCCAGGGTGTACCCCGCCTTCCGCCCGATTGTAGCTGAGATAGGCTCCAGCACCCTCCGCGACCCCGAAAGGGATAAGCGGTAGAAAATGGATGGATGGATACTGCCAAAAAGGGTTTTCTTATCAGACTTCTTAATGGATGTAGCCCAACTTTCGACCGTCGCTATCGCTATCATGCTGTCTTTTAGACGGCAAACTAGTTAATACTGAAATCAACTGTCTCTGTTGGTTGCATTCAAGTCAATAATACATTCTGCCTTGATTGCCTATAATATTAACTAATCAATCAAATCGAATGGTCAGGAGCTTTGATAAGGAGTGTGGGATGTCCATTTTGGGTCACTGCCAATAAAAGTCTACACATAAAACCAGCAAGTCAAGGGAACATATTTTACCTGTTCATCTAACTCAGAAGGAATAAATTATTTTAAGTGAGTCAGAGCCTCCGCTAATTACATGTACTACTTCTTAAATCACTCCCACCAACTGCCTTCATTTATTTCCTTTACTGACGAACTTCAAATGCTAAAAATGCCTTGTGGGGCTTTCCAAATCTATGTTGCTCAGCATTTATAGTCTAAAAAGAGGGTGTTTATGGTTTAGAATTATGTAAAACAGAGTTGCCTAATTAGACCTAACAGTCACATATCCTACGGGGGAAACAGCACTCTATAAACAAAGTTCGAACTAAAAAAAGCACATGTGACTCATTTTACTGCAGAGACTCTTACCCGAAGTAATAAAGTATATATATATATATATATATATATATATATATATATATATATATATATATATATATATATATATATATATATATATATATATATATATATATATATCAGTGTTTCCCACACATTCATTTATTTGTGGCGGCCCGCCACGAAAGAATTACATCCGCCACAAATGGATTTTTCGGCTTTTGACTCGCTCGACCGCTCATATAAGCAATG
Source organism: Nerophis lumbriciformis (assembly GCF_033978685.3). Taxonomy (NCBI): domain Eukaryota; kingdom Metazoa; phylum Chordata; class Actinopteri; order Syngnathiformes; family Syngnathidae; genus Nerophis; species Nerophis lumbriciformis. The sequence continues at coordinate 3,104,937 of NC_084582.2, read as the reverse complement.
GGACTCTGTCTGTGAATGTTGCTTGTAGTTACAACTCCGGTGCAGTAGGTGTCGGTAGCCTACTATGCATTGTAACTCCGCCAATAGCACTTAATTCACCTGGTGGGCCAGAAGTGGAAGAAGAAGAAGACGAAGACGAAGAAGAAGACGAAGAAGAAAACGAAGACGGACGGGATCAAAATACGAGGGTAATATAGGTTATAGCTGCATCGCTCGCGGCTCGTCATATATTTAACGTTAATCCGCGATTTCACCGAGCGTTTCACTGACGGTGAGCAGCCTGACGCTGCTTCATTAACACCCGCTGTTTGACTCGGGTCCGGGGCAGACGGACATAATAACAATCACCTGTTTTCATACCGACGAGCTAACGTGTCCAGGTTATAACCCTGTTGTCAATAAACACACGTGGAGACGGTGCTTCAGATACTACATTAATACTCAAGCTAAAATGTCCACTGTCCACTGCAGCATGTGAATGCAATGAAAAGAATAAAATCTGAGCCAACCAGCTGTTAAAATGTTGTCCAGGTTAATGTTTTGGCCATTAAAGGCCCTTCATTTCAAGATTTCAACTGTGATCGGGCTTTAAACAGGTGGCTGACCTGTTCAGATGGGTGTAACTGCTACTGGTCAAATAATGTGAAATAGCATTTAATTTTACATGTATGCAGTGCCATTTAAATGTAATTATAGATAATAATAATAATAATAAATACTGTGTAGTGTTGTAAATAGTCAACGGGAAGGATTTTAGTAAGATATAAGCCATGAGCACTACACAGCCAGAAAAAAACCTAGGCAGGACAAGTAAAAATATTGGGGCAAGTAGATTTGAGAAGTCGGGCAAGTAGAAAAATTAGGGCGGAGGCAACAGGTGAGACTCAGCAAACACTGAAAAATAAAGCAGGGTCAGATCAGAAATGCACTTGTCTCATGAAAAGGGTCCTAATTTATATTCTTATGTGCCTTATAGAGAGGACCACGACAAAACATACACCTCTGCCTCTGTTTCACTTTATGTTGCTGGTAAATAATATGGTTGTAGTAGTAGGCTAAAGTTAAATGATTTAGTATTCACTAATTAAAGGGGCAGAGGGTTAAGAGACATTTTAGCTTTTATATTTTATAAGATATATTTTTTGTAAGAACCACAATTCATAAATATATTTCAGTGAATAACTAATTGTTCAAATCTGTATATAAATATGTACATAAAGTGTTGTAATTATATTCCAACTCCGCGTTCTTCTTGGTCATCGCCGCTGCCGCCGCCACCCCCCGCCCCCCGACCACATCACCACAAAAAGATGCCTGCCCTGTGGGAAACACTGTGTATATATATATATATATATATATATATATATATATATATATATATATATATATATATATATATATATATATATATATATATATATATATATAGAATGCATTTTTGGCAAGTTTTAACATTTTTGATGTGGCATAAAGTGGAGGAAACATACCAACTGTCCTCATCTTCAACTTCGGCACACTCATCTTCCAATTCGAGAACGTCCACCTCATCTAATGCCGTTTGGTCCACACCCGAATCGCCTTCTGCTAGGGTCTCTGAATCATAACTCTCTTGCGAAGGGCTGTCAGGCGTCATACTTTGGCCCTGGGTTTGTCTCAGTCCTCCGCTGCAGGTCAACGTAAGGAAGCCGCTGCATGGACCGGCATCCTCCACTGCATCTTCCTCTCCATCCTCCTCCTCTACTTCTAGTCTTTTGGTCCCAGGGAGTGGGGACATGTCCTCACTGCTGCTGCAGCTTTCTAGTGGAGTTAACAGCTCCAAGTCTCTGCGCTCCCCTCCACAATTTAGCCTCTCATTGATATTGACAGCCAATGTGAGGTTACTCTTGCTGCTGGCTCCTCTGTTGATGTTTTTGCTTCCCCGGTTGCGCAGCGTCTCATTCTGCACCTCCAATCTATGAACAAGTTCTTGCAACTTTCGGACCTCCTCCAGCTCCACCCCTGCTAGCTCTTGACTTGCCTCTACTTCCTCTTCGCATCCAAGCATGGAGCCCTCCATGAGGCCAGGGAGACTACCATTGTCAGGCTGGGGGACCAGGCTGGCGTTGTCCGGAACCACCATGCTCTTCTGTTGGGAGTTAACACTCATATTAGAATGGTTACAATGGGGAAGACTCGATTATATTCAAGGCAGTATGCTAGTTTTCTCTTGGCTCCTACAGCAGGGATATTTAACTGAATTGTTTTGGGGCCCCCATTTTGAAAAAGCTGAAGACCAGAGGGCTGGACTTCTCCCTTCACTATTATTCTTATTTTGTATATTCCTCAGAACCAGCATCCTCTGTAGTAGACATTTCATTTGTGTCTATTTGTTTTGTCAGCAATACTAAATTCAGAGCACTGTAAAGAACAGGAGCGCTTTGCTGTTTTCAAAAGCCCCAATGCCAAAAAGATAGTCAACAATCTCCTACAGCAGGCGCCTACTAAACTTTTATTTTGGATCGCCGGACATCACCCAAATAGGCTTGATAAAACCATTCAAACGAGAGTTGCTTTTGTATGCAGTACTCCTGCCACCCCGCATGGGGCAACAGTGAGGCATATGTGTCATAATAAAGCAACAATGGGGCGAGTAGAAGAAGACTACTCATTCAGTCTTGAAAAAAATTGCGAAAATCCGACTTTTAACAACGACTGGACTACCAAGTATGAATGTTCGGCCCCGAGCAAGAGTCATTGTATTTACATAATGTCTATGAAAAAAAAAAAGGGATTACTCCCTACATGTATGTATATATATATATATATCTGTTTATATTTATTTTATTTCTGATTACTATTATTATTAATGTATTATTATTATTTATTATTATTTATTTTTCTTTGTTTATTTTAATTGATGTATTTGTAGATATTACTTTGTTTTTTTTGTTGGTTCTTTCTTTTTTTGGGTGGTGGGTGGGTGGGATATAAACAAAAATATTTTGACATTTAGGGCAGACAATTGATATATGATTTATGTGAATATGACGTAATGGATAGGAATGTCTGATGCTGGATGTCAATAAAAAAAAAAAAAAAAAAAAAAAAAGGAAATACACAATGGAATGGAATGTTCACTTTATGTTTATATTTTCAGACTTTACAAAGAAGTGTAAAGAAAGCTAAGGAAGGAGAATATTTCAAAATAAGGAACAATCCTCACCAAAACTTCTGAAGTTTCTGTTTCTTCAAGCTGTTAACTATCTGTCTAGCTGCACAAGCTGGAAATGACTAGCGAGGGCAGAATAATGAATTTATTGACAGTGCAGTGTGAAAGCCGATGTCTTGACTTTGCAATTAAGTAAACGCAGTCACAAAGTAATATAACTTGCGGAGGCACTTTATGATGAAAAATTCAAATTTTGATGTCCAGCCCCTGAGCTCTTGGGCTCTTGAAACTGCGGCCTTCTTCATTATGTAAGTGAATAGCCCTGCTCACAGCATATGACAGTGCGTTTTTAGGAATATGCTGTAAAATTGTTAGACTCTTCATATTTGTTTTTTTTTTTAAACACTGAACTCGTGGGCTGGATTTGGCCCCTGTACCGCCAGTTGAATATCCCTGTCATGCAGTGTTATCAGACATATGATAAGTATCATATGTAAAGTATAGGCCAAAAGTTTGGACACACCTTCTCCTCATTCACTGTGTTTTCTTTATTTTCATGACTATTTACATTGTCGATTGTCACTGAAGGCATCAAAACTATGAATGAACACATGTGGAGTTATGTACTTAACAAAAAAGGTGAAATAACTAAAAACACGTTTTATATTCTAGTTTCTTCAAAATAGCCACCCTTTGCTCTGATTACTGCTTTGCACACTCTTGGCATTCTCTCGATGAGCTTCTAGCACACCTGTAAGAGAAAACCATTTCAGGTGACTACCCCTTGAAGCTCATCGAGAGAATGCCAAGAGTGTGCAAAAAAGTAATCAGAGCATAGGGTGGCTATTTTGAAGAAACTAGAATATAATTTTCAGTTATTTCACCTTTTTTGTTAAGTACATAACTCCACGTGTTCATTCATAGTTTTGATGCCTTCAGTGACAACCGACAATGTAAATAGTCATGAAAATAAAGAAAACGCATTGAATGAGAAGGCGTATCCAAGCTTTTGGCCTGCACTATATATATATATATATATACATATATATATACACATACATATATATATATATATATATATACACATACATATATATATATATATATATATATACACATATATATATATATATATATATATATATATATATATATATATATATATATATATATATATATATATATATATATATATATATATATATATATATATATAAATCTGCATCCCAATACAGTAAAGTTCATGTGGACACTCCTTAGTGGTCTTTACTTGTCGCAAGTGCAAAAGGAAGTTAAAGCTGCTGTGTCACGGCTGCCGATAGAGCACTCGCGTTTGAACGAGCTCTTCCTGGTCATACTGATACACACGCATGTCATAAAAAAATGACGTTATGTTATAAAGCAGCTGCTCAAACAAATCATATTGTTGATGTAGATGCCCATATTTGCTGTACAGATCTACTTTACAAAAGAGAAGTGTGGGATACTTCTCTTGTTGCCTTACTTGCCGTATCTGACTTTATTAAAATGATTCATATTAGTGTTTGGCACACCCGCCCGGAGCTAGAGGGGATAGAATGAAGAGAAAAAAAACCTGAAATGGTTTTCACTTCACAGGTGACGCTTATCGAGAGAATGCCAAGAGTGTGCAAAAACGTAATCAGAGCAAAGGGTGGCTATTTTGACAAAACTAGAATATAAAAAAACATGTTTTTAGATATTTCACCTTTTTTTGTTAAGTACATATCTCCACGTGTTCATTCATAGTTTTGATGCCTTCAGTGACAATCTACAATGTAAATAGTCATGAAAATAAAGAAAACGCATTGAATGTGAAGGTGTGTCCAAACTTTTGGCCTGTACTGTATATGTTAACTCCTTCCTTGGTAAAAATAATCACATATTCACAGTATTTTACCTGTTGAATACTCGGTTATTCGCAAACAGCGCCTAACAATGTCTCACCTGCCTCTTTACAACCAGGTGTTGGCGCTATTCTGCAAGTGGCAGCTTTCTTTTAAGAGCGCTGTTTTGTTAGTTTAAATATGACACTGCATAATAAAGGGATAAAATACACAGTCTACGGTTATGTTTTACAGTAAGATACTTTTTTTCAGTTCCAGTTTATTTTGAACATGCATACGATACAATGTAATGCATCACACAATTCCAGTTGTTTCATTACAGCACGTCCGAAAACGAGTAGGAAGAAGCAGAGCTTATTTAATCAAACCCCTTTTCATACAATAGCAATTTTATCCAATTTCCTTGTGCATCTGTAACAGAACTGTGAACAAATAAATAATAAATAAATAATATACCATAGTGAGCAAAAAAATATTAAATAAATAAATAATCTTTGTCTCAATAAAAAAAAAGAAGAAGAAAAAAAAAAAAGAGTTCAAGATGTTCATCATATTTTTTGCTCTGTGTACTTTGGGAACACTTGTCATTTGAACAGTCTCTTAAACTGAATCATATTGGTGCTTTGTTTGATTTTTTGGGGTAATCCATTCCATAATTTAATTCCACATACTGATATACTAAAAGGTTTTAAGTGTTGTACGAGCATACACATGTTTTAAATTAGATTTTCCCCTAAGGTCATATTTCTCCTCATTTGTTGAGAAGAATTGTTGTATATTCTTGGGTAGCAGGTTATAGTTTGCTTTGTACATCATTTTAGCTGTTTGTAAATGCACCAAATCGTTGAATGTCAATAATTGTGATTTAATAAATAATGTGTTTGTATGTTCTCTATACCTATATTATTATAATTGATCTTTTTTGTAACACAGTTAGTGAATGAAGCGCACATTTGTAGTTGTTTCCCCATATTTCTACACAATAACTCAACGTGCAATGTTTAACCCTCGTGTAATGTTCATATTGTTGTTACTCAGCCAGCGTTTGTGGGTCTGATGGACCCGTTGTATTTTGTGGCTTTAATGCCTCACAATCAAACACTTTTATGTTAAAAATACTGAACAGATGTTTACCTTATCCCAATAAACAATAAACACACACACACACAGCAGGCCTAGACAGGAGGAGGACAGAGTGTTGGTACACAAAACATCAGAGGGTCAAATGTGCGAGAAAATGAGAGCAGACAGTGTTGACAAACAATGTTGCAACCTTGTGTGGGAACCGCAGGTGCAGAAACACAAAAGAAGAATCCCTGTGGGATGCAGAAACTGGCAGCGAAATTTTCCGTATAACCTTCATATTGTTGTTACTCAGCCAGCGTTTGCGGGTCTGATGGACCCGTTGCATTTTGTGGCTTTTAATGCCTCACAATCAAACACTTTTATGTTAAAATACTGAACAGATGTTTACCTTATCCCAATAAACATCTGTTCAGTATTTTAACATACAAGTGTTTGATTGTGAGGCATTAAAAGCCACAAAATGCAACGGGTCCATCAGACCCACAAACGCTGGCTGAGTAACAACAATATGAACGCTGCACAGAAAACTTCTCTGCCAGTTTCTGCATCCCACAGGGATTCTTCTTTTGTCTTTCTGCACCTGCGGTCCCCACACAAGGTTGCAACATTGTTCGTCAACACTGTCTGCTCTCATTTTCTCGCACATTTGACCCTCTGATGTTCTGTGTACCAACACTCTGTCCTCCTCCTGTCTAGGCCTGCTGTGTGTGTGTGTGTGTGGTACACAGAACATCAATTTCCACAGTGGACCCGGACATCTTATATGTGTGTACAGCTCCACGAATGGACATTGGAGTGTTACTTTCAAAGGGAAAATTAAAGTATTGCTAGAAACATAATTTTATATGGGACTTTATTATATTATATGTATAGTACATGTTCCAAAAAGAAAAAAGCATAAAACACAGTATATTTAAATATACTAAATGTAAAAAAGGGAATAAATATTCAAAATAAGATCATTAAATGGAATCTAGTTTGGTTACGCCATCATGAGCGCAACACAAGGTTGTAAAAGTTTCAACTACAATTCTCAGGCCGTAAGACTCTTGAACGCATCATAAAAATCCCGTCAACTCCCCCCAAAGTGGATTAACTCGCTGGAATAAAAAAGACAATATAACATACATCCATAAATGTGGACGCATGTGAAAAAGTGCAATATATTTATCTGTACAGTAACCTATTTATTTATTTATATATGCACCTTATTGCTTTGTTATCCTGCACTACCATGAGCTAATGAAATTAAATTTCGTTCTTAGCGACTTTGGGTACTTAGAAAAGCGCTATATAAATCCCAGGTATTTTTTTTTTTAATCTGTACTGTAAAGTTCAAATTTGAATGACAATAAAAAGGAAGTCTAAGTCTAAATAAGATGTCAAAAGCAAACTGAAATCAAATACACACAGCTTAAAGGTTGATTGATGGATTGATTGATTGATTGAGACTTTTATTAGTAGGTTGCACAGTGAAGTACATATTCCGTACAATTGACCACTAAATGGTAACACCCGAATAAGTTTTTCAACTTGTTTAAGTCGGGGTTCACTTAAATTGATTCATGATACAGATATATACTATCAGATATAACTATCATCATAATACAGTCATCACACTTATCATCAGGGTATATACATTGAACTATTTACATTATTTACAATCCGGGGTGTGGAGGGGGGTTAGGTTTGGTTGTTATCATCAGTCATCAACAATTGAGAACAGAGAAATCGATATTGAAACAGTGTAGGTCTGACTTGGTAGGATATGCACAGCTAGTGGACATAGAGAGTGAGAGAGAGATCAGAAGGCATAAAAAAAGTATCTACATTTGATTGTTTACATTTGATTATTAACAATCCGGGGAGGGTGTTAGTTTAGGGTTGTAGTTGCCTGGAGGTGTACTTTTATTGCGGTTTTGAAGGAGGATAGAGATGCCCTTTCTTTTATACCTGTTGGGAGCGCATTCCACATTGATGTGGCATAGAAAGAGAATGAGTTAAGACCTTTGTTAGATCGGAATCTGGGTTTAACATGGGTATTAGGGAGGTGTAGCGGATTTTATAGACTAGGCTCAGTGCAAGTTGTTTTACTCTGTCCACCCTGAGCCAGCCCACTTTGGAGATGCGGGTAGGAGTGAGGTGGGATCTGGGGTGGAGGTCTAGAAGTAAATCAATACCTATTTGATCAATACCTATTTAAATTTAGTAATACACAAATATGATGATTTATCAAAATATAAAAGAAATATACCTGAACAGAACGCTCATGATGGTTACACCAAAAAGTAACGCTATGAATCGCGTTTTTCCAAGTTTTTGGGGCATTTTTATGCTATTTCCAAGTATCTCCTTTTTATTATCGTTGATTTTAAATGGTCGAACTAATGCATATTATATATGCATGCCCTAGTAAAGAAAAAAAGTCATTTATTTTGATTGTTACATTTTGAAGTACATTTGTGCAGGTGGGTGCGAATGTACCCATTACCAGAGCTGTCCACATGTAATAGAAATGTGTAGGGGGGGGGTGTATGGTGTGTGGTCATTAAATATGTATTCTGATCATACTTGCCAACCTTGAGACCTCCAATTTCGGGAGGTGGGGGGCGTGGTTAAGAGGGGAGGAATATATTGACAGTGAGAATTCACCAAGTCAATTATTTCATTCATATATATATATATATATATATATATATATATATATATATATATATATATATATATATATATATATATCCTGAAAATATGCAAACAAATCTGTGTTTAGATAATTGATACTTCAAACTTGAATAAATAAATCTTAAGGAATATAACATAACTTGGCTTCTGAGCGCTTCAAAATGTAATGAATAAAATGCTAAAGTTGTCGATAAACAAGCAATTATATTAGTAATTAAATATGGTCATTTTAAATGAATTATTATGATAATTTAAAATGAATTATTTCAAATATGTTTATTTTCATGTATAATTCTATGGCTGGATGTAATAAGGAGTCAGAAAAAATACAAATAAAAATACATATAATGTTGATGTTTTTAGCAAAATATAGTAAAAATGTATTTATTTTTTTAATTAATAAATATATTTATTTTTAGGTAAGATAAACATAATAATACAATTTATCCCTAGTCTGGATGATTTAGTTCTTGTCACCTTGTTGTCTTCCCGTCTTGAAAAATTAATTATTTCAAATATGTTTATTTTCATGTATAATTCGATGGCTGGATGTAATAAGGAGTCAGAAAAAACACAAATAAAAATACAAATAATGTTGATGTTTTTAGCAAAATATAGTAAAAATGTATTTATTTTTTTAAATTATTAAATATATTTATTTTTAGGTAAGATAAACATAATAATACAATTTATCCCTAGTCTGGATGATTTAGTTCTTGTCACCTTGTTGTCTTCCCGTCTTGAAAAATTAATTATTTCAAATATGTTTATTTTCATGTATAATTCTATGGCTGGATGTAATAAGGAGTCAGAAAAAATACAAATAAAAATACAAATAATGTTGATGTTTTTAGCAAAATATAGTAAAAATGTATTCATTTTTTTAATTAATAAATATATTTATTTTTAGGTAAGATAAACATAATAATACAATTTATCCCTAGTCTGGATGATTTAGTTCTTGTCACCTTGTTGTCTTCCCGTCTTGAAAAATTAATTATTTCAAATATGTTTATTTTCATGTATAATTCTATGGCTGGATGTAATAAGGAGTCAGAAAAAATACAAATAAAAATACAAATAATGTTGATGTTTTTAGCAAAATATAGTAAAAATGTATTTATTTTTTTTAATTATTAAATATATTTATTTTTAGGGAAGATAAACATAATAATACAATTTATCCCTAGTCTGGATGATTTAGTTCTTGTCACCTTGTTGTCTTCCCGTCTTGAAAAATTAATTATTTCAAATATGTTTATTTTCATGTATAATTCGATGGCTGGATGTAATAAGGAGTCAGAAAAAATACAAATAAAAATACAAATAATGTTGATGTTTTTAGCAAAATATAGTAAAAATGTATTTATTTTTTTAATTAATAAATATATTTATTTTTAGGTAAGATAAAGATAATAATACAATTTATCCCTAGTCTGGATGATTTAGTTCTTGTCACCTTGTTGTCCTCACTCAGGTCCGCATGGCTGAAAATCGGGAGATTTTCGGGAAAATATTTATCCCGGGAGGTTTTCGGGTGAGGCGCTGAATTTCGGGAGTCTCCCGGAAAATTCGGGAGGGTTGGCAAGTATGATTCTGATATATGTTCTTCACAGAAAATGAGCCACAGTTTGAAAAATGTATTAATTGTATCATTTTTCTTTTAATAAAAAAATGAAAAACTGGTCCCACAGACCCGAACACCACACAAGGGTTAATGTGTGTAATTTTGAGATTCTACTACGATAAATGTGTCTTTCCCATCTGGCAACACTGACACAGACTCGCATTCACATCCGATTAATTCATTCTAACCAGTCAAACGAGCCACTGTTCGTATTCATTACCACATTTTACACCACTTTTTGCTCCAGGTAGCGACGACCGGTAGACGGCCACGCTATGGACGGAAACGCGTAACTGTTGTCAATTCAAATAATATCCATTCCCTCGCCGACGTGTAATGGTTGTGCCTCCATGTTAGCGAGGCTATCGCGGGAGAAGGCAAACAAACGTACCGGTGAGTGTTCCGTGTTGTCCTCTCAAGCTGGGACGACTGAACGGTGCCCGCCACTTCCGAGCTCAAACTCCCCCGGACACCAGCGACCGCATGAACGAGGCAGCGACTCACAACCAAATGAAAGGTGTCGTTAATAGTTGGTATCCACGTTCTCGTAAAAGCAGCGGGGCTCCTCTCGGAGCGGTCATGGCGTTCACTCGGCGGTGCTAACTAGCTTGTTGATGCACTTTAGTTAGCCGACTGACTGAGCAAGACCCGCAGAGCCCCGCCCACCGAAGATTCGCGCTGTTATCTGGCGCCTCCTACTGGCAGGGGGGCGATATTAATGAAGGGATAGTTATGTGTGCGTTACCTGTCACCGCCTCTGGGTGACGCTGTTTACAACACGAATCACGAAAAGAGTGGACTGACTTGAGGTACAGAATGTACAACAATACTGAAGTAGGCGGTTTTTGATTGATTGATTGAAACTTTTATTAGTAGATTGCACCAGTGACGTGCGGTGAATTATACACCAGGTGAGGCATAAATACTTTTGGAGTATTTAGGTTGCACATTAGGGCTTCACGGTGGCAGAGGGGTTAGTGCATCTGCCTCACAATACGAAGGTCCTGAGTAGTCTTGGGTTCAATCCCGGGCTCGGGATCTTTCTGTGTGGAGTTTGCATGTTCTCCCCGTGACTGCGTGGGTTCCCTCCGGGTACTCCGGCTTCTCCCACCTCCAAAGACATGCACCTGGGGATAAGTTGATTGGCAACACTAAATTGGCCCTAGTGTGTGAATGTTGTCTGTCTATCTGTGTTGGCCCTGCGATGAGGTGGCGACTTGTCCAGGGTGTACCCCGCCTTCCGCCCGATTGTAGCTGAGATAGGCTCCAGCGCCCCCCGCGACCCCAAAGGGAATAAGCGGTAGAAAATGGATGGATGGAGGTTGCACATTAGAGTCATACTTGCCAACCCTCCCGGATTTTCCGGGAGACTCCCGAAATTCAGCACCCCTCCCGGGACAATTTTTTTCCCGAAATTCAGGCGGAGCTGGAAGCCACACCCCCTCCAGCTCCATGCGGACCTGAGTGACGTCAGGTGCGCAACACCACGTAAATCGTTGGCCAACCAAAAAGTAACCCCAGTACGCTATAGCCAACATTCACCGGGAGATGGCAACAGACAAACATAGATCACTATTACATTCCTCCCCTTTTAGAAATGTATAGAAGTTACTCAAAATAAATAAACAACCCAACCAAAAAATGCAGCAGCTCAATTAAAAAAACTGTACTTAAACCACATTCTTTTCTCTTTTTTTTTAGTACTGAACTCTTAACCCTCATTTAAAAAATAAACATGCTTATTATACAAACAGTATTTGTACACCTTTAACACAGATTTGTATACTGTCTTCAGAGATTCTGTTTTTTTGGTGGTACTCGAAACCTTTCTGGGTACCTGCAAAAGGGTGTTCAGCATGGTTGGAAAAATAGTGACAGAGAATAGAACAAGGATGGATAATTCAACCCTTAATTCAACAATGAGTAGATGAGTGTTATGTGTGTGTATATGTGCAAATAAATGAACACTGAAATTCAAGTATTTATTTTATATATTTATATATATATATATATATATATATATATATATATATATATATATATATATATGTATGTGTGGGAAAATATATATATATATATATATATATATATATATATATATATATATATATATATATATATATATATATATATATATATATATATAATAAAATAAATATACATATAGCTAGAATTCACTGAAAGTCAAGAATTTCTTATATATATATATATATATATATATATATATATATATATATATATATATATATATATATATATATATATGAAATACTTGACCTGGTGAATTCTAGCTGTAAATATACTCCTCCCCTCTTAGCCCCGCCCCAACGACGCCCCCTCACCATCCCGACCACGTCCTCACCCCCCACCCCCCACCTCCCGAAATCGGAGGTCTCAAGGTTGGCAACTATGCATTAGAGTAACAGGAAAAATAAGGGAGTTATTCGCTTTCATAAAAACGTTATCATAATGACATTATGATATGATAAATGGGTCCAAAAAGTATTTGATAAAATTGTTATTAATCACTTTTTGGTCCCATTTGCTTTTAACAAAATGAATGAAATATTGTGAGTGTATCTTACCTTTCTGTATTTGTATCTGAAGCAGCAATGGCTATCCTCCAGTGACGTGCGGTGAGGTTGATGGCTGGTGAGGCACTGACTTCATCACAGTCAGATTTACAAACATATGAACCCTAAAGAGTATCTTATTCACCATTTGATTGGCAGCAGTTAACGGGTTATGTTTAAAAGCTCATACCAGCATTCTTCCCTGCTTGGCACTCAGCATCAAGGCTTGGAATTGGGGGTTAAATCACCAAAAATTATTCCCGGGCGCGGCACCGCTGCTGCCCACTGCTCACCTCACCTCCTAGGGGGTGATCAAGGGGATGGGTCAAATGCAGAGGACAAATTTCATTACATCTAGTGTGTGTGTGACAATCATTGGTACTTTAACTTAACTTTAACTTTACACATACAAACTGTAGCACACAAAAAAGCACATTTAATAAAAAAAACGTTATTATGGTCTTACCTTTACTAAGTTATAAATGAAGTCCATTCGCCGCTGTTGTGCTGGATTAATGCACCTCCTGACAGGAGTGTTATATCAACTAAAGCCCTCACTTAAACTTTCCACGTGCAAGATTGAATCTATTTAAAAAAGTGTAACCGAGGGTTTATAAATGTCGCCTATACTGTATGAAACTACAAAATAACAAACACGGAGGCTCCAGTTTACACGAGGACCACTTTATTTACCTTCTTTCAAAAACCTCCGCTCCACTACAACATGTCATCACTTCCGCTCTTAGCGCCTTCAAAATAAGAGCTCAAGGCATATACTGTATAACAGCGCATTACAGGAACTTAACATCACAAAGAGGAAAGCCCATAAAAATAGGTTGCAAAAGTTATTTAATAAGAAGCCAAAAAATGCAAAAACAATAATGTTCATGTTGGAGGAGTTGTGAATTAGGTACACCTGCAGTCTGCAGGTGTACCTAATGTTGTGGCCCTGCAGTCATTCACAACTCCTCCAACACGAACATTATTGTTGTTGCACTTTTTGGCTTCTTATGAAATAACTTTTTTGAATAGATTTCAATCTTGCACGTGGAAAGTTTAAGTGCGGGCTTTAGTTGATATAACACTCCCGTCAGGGCTTGCAATCTACAGCGGGGGTGCAGGAGGCGAGCCTCAGCCAGTGCGTCTTTTGCAGCCGTTTTATGATCGCTCAGCACAAGAAATACGTTACACACATACAGTTGTTGACAAAATACACTGTACATTATATACCTCAGCTAACTAAACTATGGAAATGTATAATATAATTCATATAGCAATACGGTCTCACTGCGCAGCAGGCCAGCAGTTAGCCGAGTCATTGCGCAATCCATGGTGAGGCACAACTGAGTGACGTGCCTCAACTGGCTGCTGATCACCGCACCGTCTCTTCTCAGTATTTGAATGGCAAATGTGAAAATTCAGCGATTTTAAATAAAAAATAATCTAAAACTGGTGAAGTTAAATGGAAAATAACTTTATAGTATAATCACTGGATACATTTAACAATTTAATATATATTTTTTTCTTTTTACATTTTTTTTCTTTCCATGATGGCAGGTGAGGCCCCGCCTCACCTGCCTCTAGTGACTGCACGTCACTGCTATCCTCCATGAAAACGTACTTTGTATGATCACATTCATTTTGTCTTAAAGTCCAGTTTAGTGAAGTATTTAATCTTGGATACAGTATATAATCCTCCATATTGGCAGACACATTCATTTAATTCAATTTCATTCCAAGCAATAAAACAATATTTTTTCATCGGACAAAACACCCCCACAAACGCTGGCTTACTCTAATAAAAATGCCATGTTTGTTATAAATACAGTTATTTATTTATTTTGACGCGTTATTTTCATCAGGAAACATTTTTACCATGACAATTATCAAAATATACAGGAACCACACCAAAATCACATAGAAAGCATGGACCAAGGGTCGGGAACCTTTTTGGCTGAGAGAGCCATGAAAGCCAAATATTTTAAAATGTATTTCCGTGAGAGCCATATAATATTTTTTAACACTGAATACAACTAGATGCGTGCATTTTTAAGTAAGACCAACATTTTTTGAGTATAATAAGTCTCCTATTCTTTTTAATAACATTGTTATTCTGAAGCTAACCAATAATAAATAAAATACTTCTTACCATTAATGCGACTTCTTGAACAGGTGGGGTAGAAAACGGATGGATGGAATAAAATGCATGAGAATGTTTTATATTTTGAATGTCATTTTTAACACTGTGATTACCAGCTGAATTATTCATTACTTATCGTGTTAAGCAATGTCAGCTAAGATTTATCTGAGAGCCAGATGCAGTCATCAAAAGAGCCACATCTGGCTCTAGAGCCACAGGTTCCCTACCCCTGGCACAGATCAAAAGAGAAATCAATCCATCCATTTTCTACCGCTTGTCCCTTTTGGGGTCGTGGGGGTGGGGGTGGGGGGGGGTCGCTGGAGCCTATCTCAGCTGCATTCGGGCGGTAGGCGGGGTACACCCTGGACAAGTCACCACCTCATCGAAAAAGCGGTAGAAATGGATGGATGGATGGATGGTTAAGCCTTTTACCCCCCTGGTGGCAAGTTGAGGCACTGCCTCCCTTGCCTCTCCAGACAGCACGTCACTGGCATTGCACAGTACAGTACATATTCCGTACAATTGACCACTAAATGGTAACACCCCAATAAGTTTTTCAACTTGTTTAAGCAGAGGTCCACGTAAATCAATTCATGGTACAAATATATACTATCATCATAATACAGTCATCACACAAGTTAATCATCAGAGTATATACATTGAATTATTTACGTTATTTACAATCCGGGGGGTGGGATGAGGAGGGTTAGATTGATAACAGCATACTTCAGTCACTATCTATCTATCTATCTATCTACCAACAATTGCATCATCAGAGAAATGGGCATTGAAACAGTGTAGGACTGACTTGGTAGGATATGTACAGTGAGCAGAGAACATAGTGAGTTCAGAAAGCATAAGAACAAGTATATACATTAGAAATACATTTGGTTATTTGCATTTGGTTATTTACCATCCGGGGAGGTGGGATGTGGAAGGGGGAGGGTGTTAGTCATGGGTTGAAGTTGCCTGCAGGAGGATAGAGATGCACTTACTTTTACACCTGTTGGGAGTGCATTCCATATTGATGTGGCATAGAAGGAGAATGAGTTTAGACCTTTGTTAGATCGGAATCTGAAACAAAAACATCTATGTAGGTCTCACTTAGACCTATATTTCATACACTGACAACCCCCAGCAAAAATCAACAGGAAGTTTGCAATTCCCCCTTCAAAACAAAAGTTGTCTAAAAACAATCACCTTTTTTCAAACATTATCTCCTCTGAACGCCTTTGTCGTGTCGGCTTCAAATTAGCACAGGAGCGAGATTGAACCCTTCTGATTAAAAGTTGATGAAATAGTTTTAATTACTGCTCCGGTTTGGATTTTATGAGCCCTCAAAGTCGGTCCCGTCCATCGCTGCTTGCAGCTTTAATTGCACATTCAGATTGACAGTCAACAGTATAAATATGGAGGTGACATTGGGTCACAGCAGCAGTTAAAAGTGTCTTTAGTGATCAAAGGTGAAAAGTGTCTACAGTGATAGTTCACAGTTCGGAGGTGGCCATGGTAGCTGTCTTTTGTTCAAAAGATTAAAGTAAAACGGGGGGGAGGTAGCTGGGGGAGTGAGCATTCACAAGTGAATGAGTGTGAATGAGTGAGAATGAGGGGGTAGGGAGGGTTTTTGGGTTGGTGCACTAATTGCAAGTGTATCTTGTGTTGTTTATGTTGATTTAATAACAAAAAATAACTGCAAATAGAAAATCTAATTTTATACCGTTTAGATGCCAGTTAATCACATGCACCTACAGACAAACAACCATTCACACGTACTCACACTAAACATTTAGAACTGGGGTGAGGCATTTGTAACCCGCAGCAGCTGTTATTCTAAAAATACTATAATTAAAAAAATAAAAATAAATCAAACAAGTGGAATAAAGGAGTAAACAGGTGGACTTTAACACGAAAAAGTTGCAATGTTGACTCAGGTAAAACAAAGCTGCCATGCAAGCTATTTGTTTCTTTAAAGCTGTCATTGCTCAAAATCATAATGAATCAAAATCAAGGTCGTTATAAATTTAATTTGTAATATTTATTTATTCATTTGGTAGGGAAATTAGAATACAGGTACTGAGAAAACAGACACTTTTTTTGCCCCTGCCCCCCCAAAAAAAATTGCCAAAAAAAAAAATTACAAAAAATAATAAAAGTTAAATAATAATAAATAAATAAATAAATAAATACATGTAGGACGGGGTGTCCTACATTTCAGTCTCAGTGGGTAGCAATGTACGGCCTTCCTCTTCACCACAAGCAGATAGAAAGTCACACAAACTGACTAAAAGGGGGGAAAAAAGTAACAACAAAAATACAATTCACAAACATACAGGAGTGTCACTGAATAAAAACAACAAGCAAAAAAAACACACACAAAAAAAAAGGTCGTTATTGACTGGATTCAAAATGAACACGCGTGGTGGTCAAGCCAGTGTCTGTTTTCAGTGGGTACGAGGCGCCATTTAGCCTTCCTCGAAGACAAATGCCCTATGCTTGCGTTGTTTTCGACTGTAGAAACCGTTTGAATCGCAAACAGGATAAACATTTCTTTGAGAGGTAATCAAGAAGGACGAAAGAGTGCAATAATTCAGGAAAAACACGACAAAAGTACCTCACACTTCAGTGCACGGGAGCAGCTTTTGCAGTGACCACTGCATTAAAACCTCTAAAGACTTAGTGGCCACATGCGTGGACAGCACCTTTTTGCTCTTATTTCCAAAATTGTGTACACTACTGAATTGGGGTTTTATGGCCACTTATGTGGACACTTATACTGCTATCTGGTGGTGTCAGAAGAGTATAACATACAATGGAATCTGGGGGAAAAAAAGTGTAAAAATAAGAATTAGCATGTCACTAAACATGAAGTACACATTTGTGTACTTATGGACTAAGAACATCACATCAAACGGTGATTCTTAGTTTTTGTTCTAATTAGGGTCCAATAAGCCCAAATAGCAAAGAGAAATAAAAAAAAGCATGTAAACAAACAGCTTGGGCCTTAAAGGCCTACTGAAACCCACTACTACCGACCACACAGTCTGATAGTTTATACATCAATGATGAAATCTTAACATTGCAACACATGCCAATACGGCCGGGTTAGTTTACTAAAGAGCCATTTTAAATTTCGCGCAAAATATCCTGCTGAAATTGTCTCGGTATGATGACGTCAGCGCGTGACGTCGCGGATTGTAGAGGACATTTTGGGACAGCATGGTGGCCAGCTATTAAGTCATCTGTTTTCATCGCAAAATTCCACAGTATTCTGGACATCTGTGTTGGTGAATCTTTTGCAATTTGTTCAATGAACAATGGAGACAGCACTGAAGAAAGCTGTAGGAGGGAAGCGGTGTATTGCGGCCGACTGCAGCAACACAAACACGGCCGGTGTTTCATTGTTTACATTCCCGAAAGATGACAGTCAAGCTTTACCATTGGCCTGTGGAGAACTGGGACAACAGAGACTCTTACCAGGAGGACTTTGAGTTGGATACGCAGACACGGTACCGTGAGTACGCATGCAGCTGCGGCTTCCAAACATTTGATCGCTTGCCCGTACGTGCGTGCCGCTATGTGCATGTCACGTACGTAACTTTGGGGACTTTGGGGAAATATATGTGTTATATGAACTTTGGGGAGGTGAACGGTACTTTGGGCTGTGGGATTGAGTGTGTTGTGCAGGTGTTTGAGTTGTATTGGCGGGTTATATGGACGGTGTTTGTTATGCGGGATTAATTTGTGGCATATTAAATATAAGCCTGGTTGTGTTGTGGCTAATAGAGTATATATATGTCTTGTGTTTATTTACTGTTTTAGTCATTCCCAGCTGAATATCAGGTCCCACCCGCCTCTCACAGCATCTTCCCTATCTGAATCGCTCCCACTGCCCTCTAGTCCTTCACTCTCACTTTCCTCATCCACAAATCTTTCATCCTCGCTCAAATTATTGGGGAAATCGTCGATTTCTCGGTCCGAATCGCTCTCGCTGCTGGTGGCCATGATTGTAAACAATGTGCAGATGTGAGGAGCTCCACAACCTGTGACGTCACGCTACTCGTCTGCTACTTCCGGTACAGGCAAGGCTTTTTTTATCAGCGACCAAAAGTTGCAAACTTTATCGTCGATGTTCTCTACTAAATCCTTTCAGCAAAAATATGGCAATATCGCGAAATGATCAAGTATGACACATAGAATGGACCTGCTATCCCCGTTTGAATAAGAAAATCACATTTCAGTAGGCCTTTAAGAGGTTTGTTTGATATACTTTTAACATTTGGTGTTTCCCACTTAAGTATTATCTTGATATTATTTGCACTTCTTATGACACATTTTTGCTATACGAGTGTTCCTCAGAGCACCAACTCGGCAAGTCTAAATAAAAGAAATCAAATGTGAGCAAAACCTAAAAAAGTTAAGCTTTTACCAAAACTTTGAGCACCGCTGATTAAGACAATTTACAGTCTCTATTTAACTTAACAACAACCATATTGAACAACATAAAATGCATTTATGATCATTTTCACAGCATGTGCATAAATTATATGGGTGTTTAACCCCTTGTTTATTGAATCACAACTCTACATGTCAGGATGACCAAGTGGTCTAAGGTGCCAGAGTCAAGGCGCAGTGTTCCTTCCATCTAAATGGGCATTCTGGTCTCCAAATGGAGGTGTGGGTTCAAATCCCACTACTGACATAAGGCATGGTGAACATTTCTTTACAGAGGCCACTTGTTTTTACAGTGCAGTTTATCCTCAAATTTGTTATTAATACAAGAAGAGAGGAACCTCGATTTACAAACTTAATTGGTTCTTTTACAGCAGGGGTGCTCACACTTTTTCTGCAGGCGAGCTACTTTTCAATTGATCAAGTCGTGGGGATCTACCTCATTCATATATATAATTTACATTTATTTATTTATGAAATATATGTTTTTGTTAACAAGTTAAAGGTGTTTAATGATAATGCAAGCATGTTTAACACATATAGTTAATATTGTTAAAAAAATAAAGGTGTTTAATGATAATACAAGCATGTTTAATACATATAGTTAATATTGTTAACAAGTTAAAGGTGTTTAATGATAATACAAGAATGTTTAATACATATAGTTAATATTGTTAAAAAATTAAAGGTGTTTAATGATAATACAAGAATGTTTAATACATATAGTTAATATTATTAACAAGTTAAAGGTGTTTAATGATAATGCAAGCATGTTTAACATATATAGTTAATATTGTTAGAAAATTAAAGGTGTTTAATGATAATACAAGTATGTTTAATACATATAGTTAATATTGTTATCAAGTAAAAGGTGTTTAAAGATAATGCAAGCATGTTTAACACATATAGTTAATATTGTTAAAAAATTAAAGGTGTTTAATGATAATACAAGCATGTTTAATACACATCGTTAATATTGTTAACAAGTTAAAGGTGTTTAATAATACAAGCATGTTTAACACATAGTTAATATTGTTAAAAAATTAAAGGTGTTTAATGATAATACAAGAATGTTTAATACATATAGTTAATATTGTTAACAACTTAAAGGTGTTTAAAGATAATACAAGCATGTTTAACACATATAGTTAATATTGTTAATAAGTTAAAGGTGTTTAAAGATAATACAAGCATGTTTAACACATATAGATTCCTTTCTTTCATGAAGACAAGAATATAAGTTGGTGTATTACCTGATTGTGATGACTTGCATTGATAGGAATCAGACAGTGGTGCTGATAATGTCCGCATTTTCGAATGGAGGAGAAAAAAAGTCCTCCTTTGTGTCCAATACCACATGAAAGTGGTTGGTTTTTGGCATCTTATTTGTCCAGCTTCCGTACTCCTTTGTATGCACTTTACAAGAAATACATTGTCGGCAAACTCAGTAGCTTGCTAGCTTGTGCACGCCAGCTTTCTGAGACTCTTGTTTTGTTAGCGCAACTGTGCAACTGTGCAGTCGGTCTTTGGAGTTTTGACGACAGGTACGGCGCCAGTCTGTTGAAATAAAGTGTTTCTCGCCTTCCAGTCGGTAATTTTAATGAGCTGGCAGCAGCCAGCGTCATCTCAGAAGACCCTCGGGTGCCGTGAATGTCAATCAAGTGACGAAAGTGACGTCATAGTGAAGATTTATGATCGCTCATTTTTAGGACTATTTTTTTAATGCCTGGCTGGCGATCGACTGACACACCCTCCGAGATCGACCGGTAGCTCGCGATCGACGTAATGAGCACCCCTGTTTTACAGGGTTCGTAAATAGAATAATTCATATAGTAAAGCAAATCTCTCCATAGGCAACAATTTAAATATAAATAATGTGTTCCAGCCTCGACAAAAGTCCATATTTTACTAAAAGTTTGTACACTTTGAACACAACATATAAATAGCTATACAGTACTGTGTATCAGACAAATATAACAATAGGGTGATGGATAAACATTCTCTTTATTAACAAGCCAAAACAACAACAAGATGATCCGTCCTGCATGTATGCAGTTGCTCTGTCAACACGCGCACACACTCAGAAGTCCCTTTGGTGCCTTCAAAAATGATCTGAAATCACAAAAATCCTGAAGTTTATCAAACATATTGTTGTAGTAATTAAAATTTTAAAAAAGGAAAATCTACTTTACCTAGTCGTCTGTGAATGTGTCGCTGACTGGATTGTATTCTCTAATGTGTGCTGAAAGAGATGACGTAAAGGCGATCCTTTATTGCCTTATGTCCCGCTAGTGCATTCTCCTCCGCTGTGACATAAGTCCGCTTTGGCATCTTTTTCCAGAAAATTACGGTCTCATCACAATTAGTGACGTGCTGTGGTACGAAAAGACTACTTTGTCAATTCTTCCATAGTTGCGAGCTCCATTGATGTAGTCCTTGCAAATAGTCAATCAATCAATCAATCAATCAATGTTTATTTATATAGCCCTAAATCACAAGTGTCTCAAAGGGCTGCACAAGCCACAACGACATCCTCGGTATAGCCCACATAAGGGCAAGGAAAAACTCACCCCAGTGGGACGTCGATGTGAATGACTATGAGAAACCTTGGAGAGGACCGCATATGTGGGTAACCCCCCCCTCTAGGGAAGACCGAATGCAATGGATGTCGAGTGGGTCTAACATAATATTGTGAGAGTCCAGTCCATAGTGGATCCAGCATAACAGTAAGAGTCCAGTCCACAGTGGGGTCAGCAGGAAACCATCCCGAGCGGAGACGGGTCAGCAGCGCAGAGATGTTCCCAACCAATATACAGGCGAGCGGTCCACCCCGGGTCCCGACCCCGGACAGCCAGCACCCCATCCATGGCCACCGGATCTGTGTGTTTTCCCCTCCACAAGGGATAGGGGGGAGCAGAGGAGAAAAGAAAAGAAACGGCAGATCAACTGGTCTAAAAAAAGGGGGGCTATTCAAAGGCTAGAGTATACAAATGAGTTTTGAGATGGGACTTAAATGCTTCTACTGAGGTAGCATCTCTAACTGTTACCGGGAGGGCATTCCATAGTACTGGAGCCCGAATAGAAAACGCTCTACAGCCCGCAGACTTTTTTTGGGCTCTGGGAATCACTAATAAGCCGGAGTTCTTTGAACGCAGATTTCTTGCCGGGACATATGGTACAATACAATCGGTAAGATAGGCTGGAGCTAGACCGTGTAGTATTTTATACGTAAGTAGTAAAACCTTAAAGTCGCATCTTAAGTGCACAGGAAGCCAGTGCAGGTGAGCCAGTATAGGCGTAATATGATCAAACTTTCTTGTTCTTGTCAAAAGTCTAGCAGCCGCATTTTGTACCAACTGTAATCTTTTAATGCTAGACATAGGGAGACCCGAAAATAATACGTTACAGTAATCGAGACGAGACGTAACGAACGCATGAATAATGATCTCAGCGTCGCTAGTGGACAAAATGGAACGAATTTTAGCGATATTACGGAGATGAAAGAAGGCCGTTTTAGTAACACTCTTAATGTGTGACTCAAAGGAGAGAGTTGGGTCGAAGATAATACCCAGATTCTTTACTGAGTCGCTTTGTGTAATTGTTTGGTTGTCAAATGTTAAGGTGGTATTATTAAATAAATGTCTGTGTTTAGCAGGACCGATAATCAGCATTTCCGTTTTCTTAGTGTTGAGTTGCAAGAAGTTAGCGGACATCCATTGTTTAATTTCATTAAGACACGCCTCCAGCTGACTACAATCCGGCGTGTTGGTCAGCTTTAGGGGCATGTAGAGTTGGGTGTCATCAGCATAGCAATGAAAGCTAACACCGTATTTGCGTATGATGTCGCCTAGCGGCAGCATGTAAATACTAAAGAGTGCAGGGCCAAGAACCGAACCTTGGGGGACTCCGCACGTTACCTTAACATAGTCCGAGGTCACATTGTTATGGGAAATAGTCTTTTTTTTTTGTGTCTTTTTCTCCACAGCAATTCCCTCTTTCTTTCCACGCTGGTCTGTTGTCTTTTTGGGACTCATTTTTGTCTAGCAAAATGGACAAAACTTGTCAAAAGATGAACACACACTTAAAAAGCACACACGATGAAGCACTGAGAAGTAAATAGTAGTGTACAGCAGGGGCGTCACAAGCATTTAAGGACAGGGGGGGCTTAGCCCCCAGGAGATGCACAGGATGTGAGCGAACGTAGCGCACGAGCACAAAACCTCACAAACGGCTAACAAAGACTTAGAAATTATTCATTGTTATTATTATTATTTCAGTCGGTTTATTTTCAATCTGTGTTCAGTACAAAAGCAAACATTGGTTTGCACAGTGACATTTTGTTTACAGCATCAACAAGAAACAATTACTTACTTGATCCTTTAAGATACACTGAAACACAATGAAAGTCATGGCATTGTCTCTATGTTATTACTTCACAACATAGAGGCTAATGCCACCACTTTCGCTCACAATACAATAATTGTTTGTTCCCAAATATTTTGAAGTTGCACAGATTACATCTTGGCAGAGGTGGGTAGTAACGCGCTACATTTACTCCGTTACATCTACTTGAGTAACTTTTGGGATAAATTGTACTTCTAAGAGTAGTTTTAATGCAACATACTTTTACTTTTACTTGAGTATATTTATAGAGAAGAAACGCTACTTTTACTCCGCTACTTTTATCTACATTCAGCTCGCTACTCGCTACTAATTTTGATCGATCTGTTAATGCACGCTTTGTTTGTTTTGGTCTGTCAGACAGACCTTCAAAGTGCCTGCCTTACTGGTGACGTTCACTCCGTTCCACCAATCAGATGCAGTCACTGGTGACGTTGGACCAATCAAACAGAGCCAGGCTTTCACATGACCTGACTTAAACAAGTGGAAAAACTTATTGGAGTGTTACCATTTAGTGGTCAATTGTACGGAATATATACTGTACTGTGCAATCTACTAATACAAGTCTCAATCAATCAATCAAAAGTGTGAAGGAAAAAAGACCCTTTTTTATTTCAACCGTACATCCCGTCAAAAGCCTAAAGACTGACTGCACAGTTCCTGTCTTCACAATAAAAGTGCCGCTCCATCGCGCCTGCGCTTTCAAAACAAGAGTCTCCGAAAGCCAGCGCAAACAAGCTAGCAAGCTACGGAGTTTGCCGCCAATGTATTTCTTGTAAAGTGTATAAAAACGAATATGGAAGCTGGACAAATAAGATGCCAAAAACCAACCACTTTCATGTGGTATTAGACAGAAAGGAGGAACTTTTTTTCTCCTCCATTTGAAAACGTGGACGCTATCATCACGACTGTCTGATTACAATCAATGCAAGTCATCAGAATCAGGTAATACACCAACTTATATTCTTGTCTTCATGAAAGAAAGGAATCTATATGTGTTAAACATGCATGTATATTCATTAAAACACCTTTAACATGTAAACAAAAACGGCAAAATAAATACATATAAATTATATACTGTATATATATATATGTGTATATATATATATATATATATATATATATATATATATATAATGTATATATATAAATGTGTGTGTGTATGTATATATATATATATATATATATGTGTGTATGTATATATATTTATATATATATATATATATATATATGTATATATATATATATATATATATATATATATATATATATATATATATATATATATATATATATATATATATATATGATATGTGTGTGTATGTTACTCATCAGTTACTCAGTACTTGAGTAGTTTTTTCACAACATACTTTTTACTTTTACTCAAGTAAATATTTGGGTGACTACTCCTTACTTTTACTTGAGTAATAAATCTCTAAAGTAGCAGTACTCTTACTTGAGTACAATTTCTGGCTACTCTACCCACCTCTGCATCTTGGGCACATATGTGACTAAAATGGTTGTAAATTCAAGCCCTGGAAATATCACTTAATTACTTGAATTAAAGTAATATCTGGATCGGGATAATTTGGCTTATATATAATAAATTTATATATATATATATTATGGCAAGTCGTTAAGGAAATTAAATATATGGAAGTCTGAATAGAAATGAGAAAGGTTTATATATACTGTAAATAAGAAAGACTTAGAGTCCGTCTGCTGATCTGAAAAAGAGCCAAAGCTGTCAAAGAGCTGAGGGACCATCTTCAAATTTCAATGCTGAAACAAATAATGCAAACAATAAAATGTAACTTCCAGGGCTTGAGATTAACGTAGTCCCGTCGTCCCGGGGACGGTAAAAAAAATGCACGGGACGAAATTAAATGCTCTCCGGGACGATGGCTTTTAACCATTTTTTTTCTTTTTATGTATTTATTCATTTTACATTTTATATTAAATGTCTTGGTTTTTCCTCCCTCTGAAAATCCTATGAAATGTTTAACAAGCCATCCTATAACAATACAACAGCTATTAATGTAACAATACAATAAAACAAATATATTTAATGATGTTTTTTTCATGCTTGCAGGGGCAGCATGGTGGAAGAGGGGTTAGTGCGTCTGCCTCACAATACGAAGGTCCTGAGTAGTCCTGGGTTCAATCCCGGGCTCGGGATCTTTCTGTGTGGAGTTTGCATGTTCTCCCCGTGACTGCGTGGGTTGCCTCCGGGTACTCCGGCTTCCTCCCACCTCCAAAGACATGCACCTGGGGATAAGTTGAGTGGCAACACTAAATTGGCCCTAGTGTGTGAATGTGAGTGTGAATGTTGTCTGTCTATCTGTGTTGGCCCTGCGATATATATATATATATATATATATATATATATATATATATATATATATATATATATATATGTATATATATATATATATATATATATATATATATATATATATATATATATATATACTGTATATATATATATATATATATATATATATATATATATATATATATATATATATATATATATATATATATATATATATATATATACAGGTAAAAGCCAGTAAATTAGAATATTTTGAAAAACTTGATTTATTTCAGTAATTGCATTCAAAAGGTGTAACTTGTACATTATATTTATTCATTGCACACAGACTGATGCATTCAAATGTTTATTTCATTTAATTTTGATGATTTGAAGTGGCAACAAATGAAAATCCAAAATTCCGTGTGTCACAAAATTAGAATATTACTTAAGGCTAATACAAAAAAGGGATTTTTAGAAATGTTGGCCAACTGAAAAGTATGAAAATGAAAAATATGAGCATGTACAATACTCAATACTTGGTTGGAGCTCCTTTTGCCTCAATTACTGCGTTAATGCGGCGTGGCATGGAGTCGATGAGTTTCTGGCACTGCTCAGGTGTTATGAGAGCCCAGGTTGCTCTGATAGTGGCCTTCAACTCTTCTGCGTTTTTGGGTCTGGCATTCTGCATCTTCCTTTTCACAATACCCCACAGATTTTCTATGGGGCTAAGGTCAGGGGAGTTGGCGGGCCAATTTAGAACAGAAATACCATGGTCCGTAAACCAGGCACGGGTAGATTTTGCGCTGTGTGCAGGCGCCAAGTCCTGTTGGAACTTGAAATCTCCATCTCCATAGAGCAGGTCAGCAGCAGGAAGCATGAAGTGCTCTAAAACTTGCTGGTAGACGGCTGCGTTGACCCTGGATCTCAGGAAACAGAGTGGACCGACACCAGCAGATGACATGGCACCCCAAACCATCACCCAACCATGCAAATTTTGCATTTCCTTTGGAAATCGAGGTCCCAGAGTCTGGAGGAAGACAGGAGAGGCACAGGATCCACGTTGCCTGAAGTCTAGTGTAAAGTTTCCACCATCAGTGATGGTTTGGGGTGCCATGTCATCTGCTGGTGTCGGTCCACTCTATCGGGCCACTTTATAATGAATATGTCTGCATGTATTTGTAAAAAAAAACAAAAAAAAACTTTTTTTTTTTTTTTAAACAAATTACTTAGGGGGGCTTAAGAATATTTTAGGGGGGCTTGAGCCCCCCTAAAATAGGCATAGCAACGCCAATGCTGGCTGGACTGTGAGAATGTTTTTGCAAGCCCGTTGAAGAAAAACACAGTTCACACTATCTGTAGGAGATCACATAAAACGAAACATCCTTGACTTGTTCACACATGTTCCCTCATTGGCTTTCCAAAGACTGTTCACTCTCACTTATGGTATCACATATGGGTCCAAACATTCTATTGTAACCACTCTGGTATTATAATAACTAAATGGAAGTTGATTGCATTAAAGAGAACCCTCTATTGCTGATAACATTGACACTTATTTCATAGTTCTCGGCCACCTAAAAATTATATCTACATATAGGTCAAATTCCCTCAAAATAGACACAGTAGTGATTTTGCATGTTTTCTAACATTTTAGAACCTACACTTTAAGCTCCAAAATTCCAGAAAGTAGGCTCCAGTTCTGTAAATGACATCACACCAGGAGTGGATGATATATTGTGTCTGTCGTTGGAAAGGGGGCGTTCCAAGTAATTAGTTGTCTACTGATTACTCAACGACCTATGGATATTATGTGAAATGACTGCGAGATTCATTTTCTGGAGCAAAAAATACATAAGTAGAATGTGTTAGTGAATTTCTGTCATCTGGACACTATAGGTCCTGATGCATACACTTGCAGAAAGGTAAAATATCCACTCCCTTGCTTGTAGCAGGCTCGGACCTGTTGGAACTTTAAGAGTTGGCTTTTTCCATTATTTGGCACTGATTGCACGGTTTGCAACCTTAACACAGATGCCTAGAGGGTGCTAACTTTCCCAAGTGTTGTAAGCATTAAACCCCGCCCTCTTATAGCTTTTAGCATGTAATGACATAAACTATGCCAGGGGTCGGCAACCCGCGGCTCTTTGACCACTCTGATGCGGCTCAGCTGCATTCTTGCCAACCCTCCCGATTTTTCCGGGACTTCCGGATTTCACTGCCTCTCCCAGGGCAAACATTCTCCGATTTTCACCCGGACAACAAAATTGAGGGCGTGCCGTGATGGCACTGCATTTTGCGTCCTCTACAACCTGTCGTCGCGTCCGCTTTTTCACCTAAGAAACAGCGTCATATTTTGTATGTGGCGTCTGCTCACGCACTAAGTGACGGCAAGGCATACTTGTTCAACAGCCATACAGATCACACTGACGGTGGCCGTATAAACAACTATAACACTCTTACTAATATGCGCCACACTGTGAACCCACACCAAACAAGAATGACGAACACATTTCGGGAGAACATCCACACCGTAACACAACATAAACACAACAGAACAAATACCCAGAATCCCATGCATCCCTAACTCTTCCGGGCTACATTACACACCCTGCTACCACCAAACCCCGCCCACCTCGGGGTGGGGGGTGTTGTTGATGTGTGGGGGGGGCAGGGTTGGGGTGGCGGGCGTGTATAAAGTAGCCCGGAAGAGTTAGGGATGCATGGGATTCTGGGTATTTGTTCTGTTGTGTTACGGTGTGGATGTTCTCCCGAAATGTGTTTGTCATTCTTGTTTGGTGTGAGTTCACAGGGTGGCGCATATTAGTAAGAGTGTTAAAGTTGTTTATATCGCCACCCTCAGTGTGATCTGTATGGCTGTTAACCAAGTATGCTTTGCATTCACTTATGTGTGTCTGCAGAAGCCTCATATAACACGTAACTGGGCTGGCAATCTGTTTGTTCAAGCCGTAGAGGGCGCTAAAGGTAGTGACATCACGGCACGCCCTTATTATTGTTGTTTGGGTGAAAATCAGCATACATTCGAGAGAATAGTTTCCCTGAAATTCGGGAGTCTACCGGAAAAATCGGGAGGGTTGGCAAGTGTGACGCTGTCAAGTGCCCTTCATATAAAACTCGCGGGCCGCACTAACATTACATTTCCATATTAAGTTATATTAAGACCCCTGGTTTATACATAGCACAAAGCAAAAAAAAAACTTTGTATGTAGTGTTATTTCATTTTAAATTTCAAAAGAGTTTTGTGGCTCCCATTGTTTTCTTTAATTTGTGGAAACGGGTCAAAATGGCTCTTTGAGTGGTAAAGGTTGCTGACCCCTGCACTAGAACCTAGGGCAGGGGTCGGCAACCCGCGGCTTAGCGCCGCCAGGCTTGGCCCTAATCAATCTGGCGCCCTAGGCAAGATTTTAGGTGGCGCCCCCCCACATCGGCAGTGAAGTGTATATACTCACAAGAACCCGAATAGCTTTGTCTTTTACTTACAACTATACCTAATATATAAAGGGGTGGAAAAGTGACTATTACCTGCAGGGCAAACATTAGCTAACCAGAAGGCAATAACAATGTAAACAAAAAACACCTGCTTAAAAGATCTAATACAAATGTCCCTGAGGAATGTAAGGTGGGAGTACTGTAATTACCTAACGTTACATTATTATTTTCCATAACAATTTAGCCCCCTCCACAATATTAACCCGACGTTAAAACAGAACTAGCTATTTATTGATTAGCAATTGCCGAATCATGTAACATTAGCTTAATGCTAAAAAGCCAGGTTACTATCACATTCTGTAACAGACAAATCATTTCATGTAGGCTAACGTTACCTACCTGCTACCTCTGTCTTTTCTCGTTTCTCCTCCTCTTCTTTTCTCTTTTTTCTTCCCTGGGCACCTGACAGTTTTGGCCGTTTTGACATCTTGTGTTGATTTTTTGATGTGGTGACGTCCAAAAAGAGTCATGATACGGGAAGGGAGGGGGCGCACCGTGCGTGGGGAGGAGGGGGGTGCGTAATGTTGTAACAAATAATATTTCTATTAAATAGGCTTTACTTTGCATTTTAATTAACGTGAGATTATTTTTTGTATTTAGAAATAATAGTAACAACTTTTTTTTTCTTTTTTTTTTTCTCCAACATTTGTGGCACTGGCATGGTGCCCCCTGATGGACGGCGCCCTTAGCATTTGCCTATACGGCCTATGCCACGGGCCGGCCCTGAGCGCCGCCCTAGTGGCTCAGATGTGTATGAAAAATGGAAAAAGATGAGGGGAAAACAATCTATTTTTTGTTTTAATATGGTTTCTGTAGGAGGACAAACATGACACAAACCTCCCTAATTGTTATAAAGCACACTGTTTGTATTAAACATGCTTCACTGATTCGAGTATTTGGCGAGCCCCGTTTTGTCCTACTAATTTTGGCGGTCCTTGAACTCACCGTAGTTCGTTTACATGTATAATTTTCTAGGACGTGTTTTATGCCACTTCTTTTTCTGTCACATTTTGTCCACTAAACTTTTAAGGTTGTGCATGAAAGGTGAGTTTTGTTGATTTTATTGACTTGTTGGAGTGCTAATCAGACATACTTGGTCACTGCATGACTGCAAGCTAATCGATGCTAACATGCTATTTAGGCTATCTATATGTACATATTGCATCATAATGCCTCATTTGTAGCTATATTTGAGCTCATTTAGTTTCCTTTAAGTCCTCTTAATTCAATTTATATCTCATGACACACTATCTGTATGTAATATGGCTTTTAATTTTTTGCGGCTCCAGACAGATTTTTTTTTTGTATTTTTGGTCCAATATGGCTCTTTCAACATTTTGGGTTGCCGACCCCTGAACTATGCCCATATGTAAAACGCACACTCACACGCATTAGATTTGTGTTGGGGCGGTGTGGCGCAGATGATAGAGTGACTGTGCCAGCAACTAGATGTCTCCCGGTTTGATTAAATCTTCTGCCATCCTAGTCAAAGTCCTTGGGCAAGACACGTCACACTTGCTCCTGATGGGTCGTGGTTAGTGCCCTGCATTGTAACTTCCGCCGTATGAGTGAATGGGTGAATGTAATGTGTAATGTAAAGCGCTATGGGTATCATTCCAGGTATAGTAAAGCCACTAAATCATACTTGCCAACCTTGAGACCTCCGATTTCGGGGGGTGGGGGTGGGGCGGGGGCGTGGTTAAGATATATATATATAAGAAATACTTGACTTTCAGTGGATTCTAGATATATATACATAAATAAATGAAATACTTGAATTTCAGTGTTCATTTATTTACATATATACACACACATAACACTCATCTACTCATTGTTGAGTTAAGGGTTGAATTGTCCATCCTTGTTCTATTCTCTGTCACTATTTCAGAACACACACATTATACAAATATACATTATAAAATCAATAAGAAAACGGGAGCTCTAACTTTGGAGTCTGAATTAGGATCAGAAGTTCCTATATAAACATTGCGCACTCACGTGGCCTTTTTGTATTGATTACTGCAGCTGTGCACTGGATTCATTCACAAATACAAACTACAACTCACAAACACTTTAGAGTTAGGCTCCACCATCAGAATGTGTACTTAAACTTATAAAGATCACATGGATATTATTCAGTGAGTTGATTCACCAAAACTAACCTGTTATACAGGAGGAAAAAGCACACAGGACGTTTCAATTGTTCACAGACTGGTCGCGCTCATCAGAATGACAAGACACTTCCGGTCTGCAGGTGATAGCATTCAATTGGGAAGAAACGCCCTACTGCCCCCTACTGACCAATGTAAATACTGATAAATGTGTAATGACAGCTCCAAAAACGAATTCAAACCACAAAATAAAATAAATAAATCAACACAAAAATGTGACACATTATGGGTGGGTCACATATGCATGTACAGTAGATGGCAGTATTGTCCTGTTTAAGAGTGTCACAACATTGCTGTTTACGGCAGACGAACTGCTTTACGGTAGACCAAAACGTGACTGCTGTTGTTGTGTGTTGTTGCCGCGCTGGGAGGACGTTAATGAAACTGCCTAACAATAAACCCACATAAGAAACCAAGAACTCGCCCTCGATCATTAGCTGTTTATGTTGTGAGAAAGCGGACGTGTGAACAGGCTGTCAACACGTCACTCAGGTCCGCATGGAGCTGGAAGGGGCGTGGCCTCCACCTCCGCCTGAATTTCGGGAGATTTTCGGGAGAAAATTTGTCCCGGGAGGTTTTCGGGAGAGGCGCTGAATTTCGGGAGTCTCCCGGAAAATCCGGGAGGGTTGGCAAGTATGCACTAAATAAATAATGTACCATTTGTGTGTGGTCAGCTAATGATAGCGATTTAGCAAAGTTGAATTACTAACGTTAGATATAATTGACATGGTATTCTATTGGAACAACAAAACCTAGTGCATGTGCCTTACAATAAGAAGGTCCTGGGTTCGATCCCCCGGGCTCAGGGTCTTTCTGTGTGGAGTTTTCATGTTCCCTCCGAATACTCCAGTTCCTTCCCACCTCCAAAGACATGTACCTGGGGATAGGTTGATTGGCAACCCTAAATTGGCCCTAGTGTGTGAACGTTGTCTATCTGTGCTAAGGTGGCGACTTGTCCAGGGTTCACCCCGCCTTCCGCCCGAGTGCAGCTGGGATAGGCTCCAGCAACCTCGAGAGGGACAGGCAGAGAAAAATGGATGTATGGATAGGTCCATAACAGAAAACCCACTTAAAAATGTTTTGTGCATTTCACTGAACTACAAACCCCGTTTCCATATGAGTTGGGAAATTGTGTTAGATGTAAATATAAACGGAATACAATGATTTGCAAATCATTTTCAACCCATATTCAGTTGAATATGCTACAAAGACAACATATTTGATGTTCAAACTCATAAACTTTATTTTTTTTTTTTGCAAATAATAATTAACTTAGAATTTCATGGCTGCAACACGTGCCAAAGTAGTTGGGAAAGGGCATGTTCACCACTGTGTTACATGGCCTTTCCTTTTAACAACACTCAGTAAACGTTTGGGAACTGAGGAGACACCTTTTTTAAGCTTCTCAGGTGGAATTCTTTCCCATTCTTGCTTGATGTACAGCTTAAGTTGTTCAACAGTCCGGGGGTCTCTGTTGTGCTATTTTAGAATTCATAATGTGCCACACATTTTCAATGGGAGACAGGTCTGGATTACAGGCAGGCCAGTCTAGTACCCGCACTCTTTTACTATGAAGCCACGTTGATGTAACACGTGGCTTGGCATTGTCTTGCTGAAATAAGCAGGGGCGTCCATGGTAACGTTGCTTGGATGGCAACATATGTTGCTCCAAAACCTGTATGTACCTTTCAGCATTAATGGCGCCTTCACAGATGTGTAAGTTACCCATGTCTTGTGCACTAATACACCCCCATACCATCACACATGCTGGCTTTTCAACTTTGCGCCTATAACAATCCGGATGGTTCTTTTCCTCTTTGGTCCGGAGGACACGACGTCCACAGTTTCCAAAAACAATTTGAAATGTGGACTTGTCAGACCACAGAACACTTTTCCACTCTGTATCAGTCCATCTTAGATGAGCTCAGGCCCAGCGAAGCCGACAGTGTTTCTGGGTGTTGTTGATAAACGGTTTTCGCCTTGCATAGGAGAGTTTTAACTTGCACTTACAGATGTAGCGACCAACTGTAGATACTAACAGTGGGTTTCTGAGGTGTTCCTGAGCCCATGTGGTGATATCCTTTACACACTGATGTCGCTTGTTGATGCAGTACAGCCTGAGGGATCGAAGGTCACGGGCTTAGCTGCTTACGTGCAGTGATTTCTCCAGATTCTCTGAACCCTTTGATGATATTACGGACCGTAGATGGTGAAATCCCTAAATTCCTTGCAACAGCTGGTTGAGAAAGGTTTTTCTTAAACTGTTCAACAACTTGCTCACGCATTTGTCGACAAAGTGGTGACCCTCGCCCCATCCTTGTTTGTGAATGACTGAGCATTTCATGGAATCTACTTTTATACCCAATCATGGCACCCACCTGTTCCCAGTTTGCCTGTTCACCTGTGGGATGTTCCAAATAAGTGTTTGATGAGCATTCCTCAACTTTATCAGTATTTATTGCCACCTTTCCCAACTTCTTTGTCACGTGTTGCTGGCATCAAATTCTAAAGTTAATGTTTATGAGTTTGAACATCAAATATGTTGTCTTTGTAGCATATTCAATTGAATATGGGTTGAAAATGATTTGCAAATCATTGTATTCCGTTTATATTTACATCTAACACAATTTCCCAACTCATATGGAAACGGGGTTTGTATAACATATTTGGCAAATGTAACATGTCATTCTTTCTTTGTGTTAATAGTAACATGTTTTTTATGTTACTTATGGAAATGGGTTTTTTTTAAAAGAAAGGCATTTTGTTACCCAAATCTTTTATTGTACTTGCATATCCTTTTTTGAGTCAAAGTTGGTGAAATACTGTACATTATGCTGTAAAAAAAATAAAAAAATAAAAATACATGGTTCGTCACAACATTGGGAATTTAATGCGGAAATGTAAAGGAGGTCAATGTTGACACATTTTGTTTGTTTTTTAAAAAGTTTACAAAAATATAATTTGATTCCATTTTGCACAATATTTCCAAATTGTACTATATAGACATGACACCTAATTCAATTAATACAAATGTTCAGGTCATTTTTTTTTATCTTGGACTGTGCAAAACACTTTTGTTTGTTCATTTCTAAACCGAGTAAAAAAAAAAAAAAAATCCCATTGGGTTACAGACGGTATAATTCTGTATGGTGGCACATGGTGACAGAGGCAGAAGATGGAAAGAGATCACATTAGTGGAGGAGGAGAAGCCAGGATTAAAGATGATTCATTTAGCCTCCTCTTTCAACGCTTTCTTTTCCGCTGCAATCTCTAAAAAACAAACAAAAAGGACAGGCATTAATGACACAAAACTAACAGGAAGTATAAGTATGTTTAGACTTATACAGAGCATGCAAAAAGCATATATCAGTGAACTGGAAGAGGACTGCTTGTGTATTTATTTCATATTTTGATGGGTTGTGATGCATTGTTGATGACCGGCAATATCCATCCATTTTCTACCGCTTGTCCCTTTCGGGGCAACATAAAAGAAGAAAACCTACGAGCTGCAGTTGGGAGTACGTTTTTCTCCGAAGTGGAAGTCCTCCTTAGTTTATCCTTGCTAAACTTCTCCACTTCCTCCTTGACTTTCTTGTTGTCGTTCATTTTGCAAGCTTGTTCTTCCCCCTGAAAAAAACAGATATAATTAGTGCTCTATCGCTTACTTACTTTTGCCCCAAAAGGTGTGGTTTGCACTACAAGTCTGTACAGGTACACAAGCCAAACCCCACCCCAGCGAGCATGCCTGCACTGAGCTGAACCCTGAAGTTGCGCAAGTCAGCCGGGCGGTCGCAAAAACAAAAACACCATTTTTGGACTTTTATTTCTATCAAAACATTGCGTTATGGCGCCCTTTGCTCTTATCCACAACAATGACGTCCAGTGTCCAATACAAGCCTCATTCCGTAAATAGAAAGCATTTCTAGCAAATTGTGCAAAGGGTTAAAACATAAAATGTACAATTGGAATTAAAAGTGGAGCGGCAATGAAGTCAATGCATGTTAGGTCAAAACCTTTGCACCTGTTGGTGTCATCAGCACAAACAGACGTCAAAGTAGAATCATTACAAAGATGCACACCAACAGTGGCTTCACCTGCATAGATAGTAAATATTCTTACCTGTTGCACCGTGTGAATGTGTCCTGCTTGTAGGAATGGTCTGTGTGATCAGAAGGCAACACCACCAGCTTTATAACCACATGCAACACCCTCCTGTGCAAAGCAGCCACCACACCTATTCTTCTCATTCCCATTGGCTGCCAAAGCTCGCAGGAAGCAATGCAATTGGCCAATGCATTGTGTGTTTGCTCCTGCCAGCCTGCTGCTGTGAGTACCAGTGAAGTAAAGTAGCTTTGCAGGCAATGAGCTCGTTGAGCTGTAAATCTTCTTGGGGTGTGTGGTGGTTTATATGGGATTTACTGACATCTTGTGGACGAGTCATGGTATGACACATCTGTGCAAAAAAACACATTGATTGATTGTGTAGCTGCTGACAGAAGCACATTGTACAAACCCCGTTTCCGTATGAGTTGGGAAATTGTGTTAGATGTAAATATAAACGGAATACAATGATTTGCAAATCATTTTCAACCCATATTCAGTTGAATATGCTACAAAGACAACATATTTGATGTCATACTTGCCAACCCTCCCGGATTTTCCGGGAGACTCCCGAAATTCAGCGCCTCTCCCGAAAACCTCCCGGGACAAATTTTCTCCCGAAAATCTCCCGAAATTCAGGCGGAGCTGGAGGCCACGCCCCCTCCAGCTCCATGCGGACCTGAGTGACGTGTTGACAGCCTGTTCACACGTCCGCTTTCCCACCATATAAACAGCTAATGATCAAGGGCGAGTTCTTGGTTTCTTATGTGGGTTTATTGTTAGGCAGTTTCATTAACGTCCTCCCAGCGCGGTAACAAAACACAACAACAGCAGTCACGTTTTCGTCTACCGTAAAGCAGTTTGTCTGCCGTAAACAGCAATGTTGTGACACTTTTAAACAGGACAATACTGCCATCTACTGTACATGCATATGTGACCCACCCATAATGTGTCACATTTTTGTGTTGATTTATTTATTTTATTTTGTGGTTTGAATTCGTTTTTGGAGCTGTCATTACACATTTATCAGTATTCACATTGGTCAGTAGGGGGCAGTAGGGCGTTTCTTCCCAATTGAATGCTATCACTTGCAGACCGGAAGTGTCTTGTCATTCTGATGAGCGCGACCAGTCTGTGAACAATTGAAACGTCCTGTGTGCTTTTTCCTCCTGTATAACAGGTTAGTTTTGGTGAATCAACTCACTGAATAATATCCATGTGATCTTTATAAGTTTAAGTACACATTCTGATGGTGGAGCCTAACTCTAAAGTGTTTGTGAGTTGTAGTTTGTATTTGTGAATGAATCCAGTGCACAGCTGCAGTAATCAATACAAAAAGGCGACGTGAGTGCGCAATGTTTATATAGGAACTTCTGATCCTAATTCAGACTCCCAAATTAGAGCTCCCGTTTTCTTATTGATTTTATAATGTATATTTGTATAATGTGTGTGTTCTGAAATAGTGACAGAGAATAGAACAAGGAAGGACAATTCAACCCTTAACTCAACAATGAGTAGATGAGTGTTATGTGTGTGTATGTGTAAATAAATGAACACTGAAATTCAAGTATTTCTTTTATTTATATATATATATATATATATATATATATATATATATATATATATATATATATATATATATATATATATATATATATATATATATAATTTATATATATATATATATATATATATATATATATATATATATATATATATATATATATATATATATATATATAGCTAGGATTCACTGAAAGTCAAGTATTTCTTAAATATATATATCTTAACCACGCCCCCAATCATAATAACAGAATGAAACAACCCTTTTGTGTGAATGAGTGTGAATGGGGGAGGGAGGTTTTTTGGGTTGGTGCCCTAATTGTAAGTGTATCTTGTGTTTTTTATGTTGATTTAATAAAAATAAAAAAATAATTAAAAAAAAACAATACCGATAATGAGACGTGAGCATATAACCCCAATTCTTGAGACTTTGCACTGGCTCCCTGTTCATTTTAGAATTGATTTTTAAACCTTGCTGTTTGTTTTTAAAGCTTTACATGGACTGGCAAACTTACAATCCTGCGCGCGCTCTGAGGTCCGAGAGCCAGCTCCAGCTCGTGGTGCCCAAGACCAGACTTAAAACCAGGGGAGACAGGGCCTTCTCTGTGGTCGGCCCTAAGCTCTGGAACACTCTGCCCCTCCATTTTCCAACTGCTCCCACAGTGGAGTGTTTTAAGTCTCGTCTTAAGACCCACTTTTATTCTCTGGCTTTTAACACTTGTTCTTATGCTGTCTGAACTCACTATGTTCTCTGCTCGCTGTACATATCCTACCAAGTCAGACCTACACCGTTTCAATGCCCATTTCTCTGATGATGCAATTGTTGATGACTGAAGTATGCTGTTATCAACCAAACCCTCCTCATCCCACCCCCCGGATTGTAAATAATGTAAATAATTCAATGTATATACTCTGATGATTAACTTGTGTGATGGTCAATTGTACGGAATATGTACTGAACTGCGCAATCTACTAATAAAAGTTTCAATCAATCAATCAAATTCCTGTAGCTTAGCTATCTTTTAGACCCATGTAGCGAGGTAGCTTAAATCGAAGCTAAAAAGAGAGAAAATGGACTGTGAATCCAGGCTAAAAAAAAAATACGGAGAAAATACAATGACCTGGATGAATGAGAACATTCGTACATACGGAAAAAAATCCATGATGATTGGTTGGTGTTCGTATGATGAGTCACAATTGGCTAAGGTTAGGGCGAAACATTACGGACTGGCCAATCAGAGGCAAGATAAGGCGGGTCATCGAAACCAGGAAGCCAAATCATAACAGACACGGGCTCGTGTCACATGACGACGGGGGAGTCGGAGACAGAGGGACGCTTCAAGCTGAAGACTCAAAAAAATAAAATATGAAATAAAGAAACATACTTGAAAATGGCAGATGGATTCTCTACTGCAGATGACATTTTCCCTTTAGTGATGAAGATGACGTGCAGGGAACTCACTGTAATAGAGAAAACAAATGCTCTAAACTTAAGTTGTTTACCGTATTTTTCGGACTATAAGTCGCAGTTTTTTTCATAGTTTGGCCGGGGGTGCGACTTATACTCAGGAGCGACTTATGTGTGAAATTATTAACACATTACCGTAAAATATCAAGTAATATTATTTAGTTCATTCACGTAAGAGACTAGACGCCTGTTGTTCACTATTCTTTATTTATTTTAAATTGCCTTTCAAATGTCTATTCTTGGTGTTGGCTTTTATCAAATAAATTTCCCCAAAAAATGTGACTTATATATGTTTTTTTCCTTCTTTATTATGCATTTTCGGCCGGTGCGACTTATACTCCGGTGCGACTTATACTCCGAAAAAAATACGGTACTCTTTAAACCAAAATCATAACTGCTCTCTTCAGCTAAGACACAGGTGTCAAACTCAAGGCCCGGGGGCCAGATTTGGCCCGCCACTTAATTTCATTTGGCTCTCGAAAGCCTGGAAATAATAAGAATCAATAAAGTACTGTAACTTTTCGTACTAAATGTATTATTTCTTTCTATTTTGGGAGTAATCACAAATTATTGTCTAATTATGCAATAATATATTATCAAACATTCAAACCATTTTTTAAATATAAATAAATACTAATAATA
Organism: Nerophis lumbriciformis; assembly: GCF_033978685.3. Classification (NCBI taxonomy): domain Eukaryota; kingdom Metazoa; phylum Chordata; class Actinopteri; order Syngnathiformes; family Syngnathidae; genus Nerophis; species Nerophis lumbriciformis. The sequence goes on along the minus strand of NC_084582.2, from coordinate 3,065,197 downwards.
ATGATTTCAAAGCAAGTAATCCCTCCAATTGTGCAATGTAAAAGTAGCAATAGATTTCATGGTAAAATTGTGAAATTTACTGTGGTTTATACAGCATTTTTCTCTAAATGAAGAAAACAGTACTTTATTTATGTCACGACGTGGACTTTGGCGGGGTTTGTTTTCCCGAGATGCAAAGAAATTGGAGCGGACATGGCGTGAAGGTAAGGACATGATTTAATAATAACTATAAAAAGGTACAAACAAAAAGCGCGCACAAGGCGGAAATGCAAACTTGACTATGAAACAAAAAAACTTGCACAAAGGCAAAACTATGGACATGAAATAAATAACACTTACAGTGACCAGAACGAACAGCATGAACTATGATAAACATACTACTACTAAGCATGGGTAGTAGACGTAACAGAGGTAATGTCGCCAGGACGACCAACTGAAAGTGACAGACTTAAATAGTAGTGGCATGATTAATGGGTAACCATGGAAACAAAACAAGGGAGTGAAAAAGCAGGAACTAAGTGACCAAAAACCAAACAGGACATAACTAAAACAAAACATAATCAAAAGACATGACAATTTACTGTAATAAGTGGGGCCATTATGGCATTTACGGTAATACACCGAAAAATCTACAGTTGTTGATTTGCGGTAATAAAACAAACAAACTGGCAGCTCAGGTGCCAACATTTTACTGTAAAATTGCAGTTTTTTTTATTTACAGTAAAAAAAAAACAAATGTAAATTTTACAGTAAAATTCTGGCTGAGCTTTTTACCATAAAAACAGCAGTACTGTTTTTCCATTTACTGTAATATACACTCAATTTTGAGCTGAAATTATTACAACTTACCAGATTTTTTTTTTTTACATTTTAGGTTAAAAAAAAAATCTACTGATAAAATGCATTAAAAAAGTGTGTAATAATAGTATTCCCTGTTAGAAGCGGTCCTCTGGGGCCAAACATAACTGCGATGTGGCCCTCAGTGAAAGCGACTTTGACACCTCTGATCTAAGACACAGAACACACATTTAAGAACACACATTAAGGTGAGTTGAGTTCATGAAAAGTTTTACTGCACAAAACCATTCCCAACTGTTCCCAAACAACACACAAAGTCATTGTTCTTTTGTCAAGATATAGATAAATGCTGGTTTTTTTTGGTTGTTTTATTTTTACTGTAGGCAGAGAAAATGAAATACATTATAGGGGTGGGCCAACGAAAAGGCAAACTAAAATAAATACAAAGAGTGGGGTGCGGGGGCCCCTAGAGGTAGTTGATATCAGGTCCATTTGTACACTCTCAGTTACATTAACATAAAAACATAAAAATGCTGTTAAATAGGGGGTCTGTAGCTTAACATATCATACTGGGGGTCATATATACAGTATATACAGTCGTGCTCATAAGTTTACATACCCTGGGAGAATTTATGATTTCTTGGCCATTCTTCAGAGAATATGAATGATAACACAAAAACCTTTCTTCCACTCGTGCTTAATGATTGTGTGAAGCTATTTATTGGCAAACAACTGTGTTTACTCTTTTTAAATCAAAATGACAAAAGAAAGTACCCAAATGACCCTGATCAAAAGTTTAGTGACTTTGATCTGATAACATGCACAAAAGTTGACACAAACAGGTTTGATTGGCTAATCAAGGTTCCAATCCTCACCTGTGACCTGTTTGTTTGTAATTAATGTGTGTGTATAAAAGGTCAGTAAGTTTCTGGGCTTCTGACAGACCATTGCATCTTTCATCCAGTGCTGCACAGATGTTTCTGGATTCTGAGTCATGGGGAAGGCAAAAGAATTGTCAAAGGATCTGCGAGAAAAGGTAATTGAACTGCATAAAACAGGAAAGGGGTATAAAAAGATACCCAAGGAATTGAGAATGCCAATCAGCAGTGTTCAAACGCTGATTAAGAAGTGGAAAATGAGGGATTCAGGTAGACCAGCAAAGATTTCAGCCACAACTGCCTGGAAAATTGTTCGAAATGCAAAGAAAAATCCACAAACAACTTCAGCTGAAATATAGGACTCTGAAAAATTGTGATGTGGCTGTTTCAAGATGCACAATAAGGAGGCACTTGAAGAAAAATGGGCTGCATGGTCGAGTCGCCAGAAGAAAGCCATTTCTGGGCAAATGTCACAAAGTATCCTGCTTACGTTACGCCAAACAGCACAGAGACAAGCCTCAAAACTTCTGGAACAAAGTAATTTGGAGTGATGAGACCATTGGCGTTGTTAGGCCTATTTTAGGGGGGCTCAAGCCCCCCTAAAATATTCTTAAGCCCCCCTAAATAATTTTTTTTTTTTTACAAATAAATGCCGACATATTCATTATAAAGTGGCCCAAATATGAGTTTAAATAAATAATCATATAACCTGTTATTATTCACTCAGTTTCCCCTCACTTCGTAGCGTAAGGTAGAGAGCCCCTTTGGTGCGTCGGTATCCAATCCATTCCACTTGTTCATATAGAAAATGCCCACATCACTCAAATTCCAGCCCGCATTTTCTCTGCGACCTTGCTTGCGGTCCTGCAGGTGTACGAAGCACATTGTCTTCCTTTACAATGAGTGAAGCTGCACAAAACCTTGTGTGTGCAATTGTAAATCATTTATTTTGTAAGTTTTGTGTTTCTTGTAGAATCTACATAAAGTAATATACATTAGCCTATTGTTAAAATAATGAAAACAACATCATTAAATATATTTGTTTTATTGTATTGTTACATTAATAGCTCTTTTATTATTATAGGATGGCTTGTTAAACATTTCATAGGATTTTCAGAGGGAGGAAAAACCAAGACATTTAATATAAAATGTAAAATGAATAAATACATAAAAAGAAAAAGAAAAAAAATGGTTAAAAGCCATCGTCCCGGGGAGCATTTCATTTCGTCCCGTGCATTTAAAAAAAATAATAATAATAACAATGAATAATTTCTAAGTCTTTGTTAGCCGTGTGTGAAGTTTTGTGCTCGTGCGTAACATTCGCTCGCATCCTGTGCATCTCCTGGGGGCTAAGCCCCCCCTGTCCTAAAAAGCTAGTGACGCCCCTGAGACAAAATTTTACTTTTTGGCCACTCGACCATGCAGCCCATTTTTCTTCAAGTGCCTCCTTATTGTGCATCTTGAAACAGCCACACCACAATTATATATATATATATATATATATATATATATATATATATATATATATATATATATATAACCTGATTGCCCCCTCAACGGGGGGTGCTTACAAACATCAGTTGTCTACCAATCTAAGGTAACACGCAAGGACATTAACACATCCGACACATATGTAGGATTAACCGAGGGAGAATTCAAAACCAGATGGAACAATCACAAGGCTTCTTTCAGGAACCAAAACCTGCGGAATACCACAGAACTCAGCAAACACATTTGGGACCTCAAAGACAATAATGTTGAATATTCAATAACATGGCAAATTCTTGCATCCAGCACACCTTACAATAGTGGTAATAAAAGATGCAACCTATGCTTGAAAGAGAAACTGTTTATTATTTACCGTCCAGACCTGTCATCCCTCAACAAGCGCAGCGAAATTGTAACAGCATGCCGCCACAGACGGAAACACCTCCTAGGTAACACATGAGCCAATCACCACGCCCCTACGCCAGCCTGTACCCACCCACTCTGTGCCCTATATAAACCATGGTATGTGAATGCTCCCATTAAAATCTCCTGATGATTGAGGGAACCCCCCCTCATGAAACAGGCCTGTAGAGATGAAATAGTCTTGTGATTTTTTTCCCACACATACATATATATATATATATATATATATATATATATATATATATATATATATATATATATATATATATATATATATATATATATATCAAAGTAATCCTTGTGTGGTTCACCTTTGTGGAACAATATCAAACAGAACACGACATATATTCCTTAGGTATGTGCTTTTTAGTGTATCACAGAGAATTTTCTTCATTATCGGCGTACATATGCAGTAAAAGTTACACAAAAGGAATCCAGTTCCAACCATCAAGCCACTCTTTTGATCCATTTTAACATTTGCATCACACGGCATATTATTCGTATTATTATTATAATGACACACTGTGTACATGCTAAATGTATATTCTTCAAAACACACATTGATTATTTATATAGTCGTTTAACTTCCGATACTTGAATACTGCAGTATAAATGCAAGGCAACTGTGATTTGTACTAGTGCAATATATCTCGTACAACCTGCACCTTTTGACGTCAATAAACACGAACAGTTCAATTATGTTCTTGGCTTCTTTGTTTTTAACATTCATGGTTTACTGTTACATAACAGGAGCAATTGTTATAGACATTGTCGGAGGCAGATATTTACATATATCCGAATTTAAGTTGTACTTCATTTCTTAGTCATATTTGAAAACAGCTCGTGTTTTCCATTTCTTCTCTTGATGCTCTGTCAGCAAGTATACTGTGTGTGTTAACCTTGAGTTCTTTGGAATGTGTTTTGACTAGCATTTGTTTTGTCTACAGAGATGGGACGAGAGAGAGGGTGGTGGGATCGGGAAGACAGACCATTTTGGGAGGCGCAATAGAATGTTCTAGGGTTAGACTGGTCTCAAAATGTATATTGGCAAAGCTTTGAGAATATACAACAAAATACCTATTCTGTCTCTGGTGGTTTTTTCAACTCAGCTTTAAGTGTCGTAAAGAGCTTGGGAGCGAATTGTGACTTGAATCCCCTGGGAGGAACAACTGGTCCAAAACGCAACAACATGCACTAATGACAAAATAATTAATGGCTTGGATAATTATACCCTTCAAGATTTAATTTGTTTTTGTTTATGTTGCTGCGGACATTGTGCACTAAACCAGGGGTGTCCAAAGTACGGCCTGCAGCTAATTTTATAACATTTTAAAAATATCATTACAAAAAAAAAAAAAAACATAAAAATTGGAATGGAAGATCAAAGAGATGTAATATAATAATACAATGTTGTAGTATTGACAAGAATAACACAAAGATGCCATTCAGGCAGTTTTTTCACTTCAAAACTGTCATTGCTCAAAAAAGAATTAAAACTAGATACTGTATTTTTCGGACTATAAGTCGCAATTTTTTTCATAGTTTGGCCGGGGGTGTGAAATTATTAACACATTAGCGTAAAATATCAAATAATATTATTTAGCTCATTCACGTAAGAGACTAGACCAGAGGTCGGCAACCTTTACCACTCAAAGAGCCATTTTGACCAGTTTCACAAATTAAAGAAGACAAGTTTGGTGGTAGCGGGGGGTGTATCATGGACGCCCCTGCTTATTTCAGCAAGACAATGCCAAGCCACGTGTTACATCAACATGGCTTCATAGTAAAAGAGTGCGGGTACTAGACTGGCCTGCCAGTAGTCCAGACCTGTCTCCCATTGAAAATGTGTGGCGCATTTTGAAGCGTAAAATACCACAACGGAGACCCCCGGACTGTTGAACAACTTAAGCTGTACATCAAGCAAGAATGGGAAAGAATTCCACCTGAGAAGCTTAAAAAATGTGTCTCCTCAGTTCCCAAACGTTTACTGAGTGTTGTTAAAAGGAAAGGCCATGTAACACAGTGGTAAAAATGCCCCTGTGCCAACTACTTTGGCACGTGTTGCAGCCATGAAATTCTAAGTTAATTATTATTTGCAAAAAAAAAATAAAGTTTATGAGTTTGAACATCAAATATCTTGTCTTTGTAGTGCATTCAACTGAATATGGGTTGAAAAGGATTTGCAAATCATTGTATTCTGTTTATATTTACATCTAACACAATTTCCAACTCATATGGAAACGGCGTTTGTATGTTGCCATCCAAGCAACGTTATCATGGACGCCCCTGCTTATTTCAGCAAGACAATGCGTGTTATAACAGTGTGGGTTCATAGTAAAAGAGTGCGGGTACTAGACTGGCCTGCCTGTAGTCCAGACCTGTCTCCCATTGAAAATGTGTGGCGCATTATGAAGCCTAAAATACCACAACGGAGACCCCCGGACTGTTGAACAACGTTTACTGAGTGTTGTTAAAAGGAAAGGCCATGTAACACAGTGGTAAAAATGCCCCTGTGCCAACTTTTGTGCGATGTGTTGCTGCATTAAATTCTAAGTTAATGATTATTTGCACAAAAAAATTAAGTTTCTCAGTTGGAACATTAAATATCTTGTCTTTGCAGTCCATTCAATTGAATATAAGTTGAAAAGGATTTGCAAATCATTGTATTCTCATACCTGCCAACTTTTGAAATCATTAAAACCTAGTAGCCAGGGTCCAGGGGCCGCAGGCCCCGGTAGGTCCAGGACAAAGTCCTGGTGGGGGGTTCAGGGGGGCTTCCCGACGCAAAATGATTGATTGCATTCAGACAGGTTAAAATGTTGCTAAAACCATCACTTTTCTATCAGTCACAGTGACTTTTCAAAACAAAAATATTACAGCAAAAATCATATGGGTTGATTGACATGTTTATTCTGTAAGCTAACTTCAATAGTTTGAAATTATTTTGACAGTTAATGCCAGTTATCCTGTCAACCTTTCACAAGACTTCAATTTGTTCATTGAAAGTATAAACAGTATAAACACTTTTTACAGTAAACAAATGGTAAAACAGTACTAAACAATTCCATTAAAAAAAAAATTGGTGTCATTATTAACTTTCTGTCCAAGCTTGTATAATCTACTGCCTTGTTCAATTGTAAAAAATATTCTGTGCCTAAAATTCACATTTCTATCACAATTATCATACTGTAAACGTGGTAAGCTAACTTCATTAAAATTAATAGTCCTGTCAATAGCATGGAATTACAATTCAAATGTAGTTTTTTTGTAAGCCTTTCAAAAGAATTCAAAATATGAAAAATTAATGAAAATGAATTGAAGCCATCAGACACTTGAAAAGTGGCACATCACATCTCTAATGTAATCATTTGAACTTTTCAACAGAAATAGCACTGCAAAAATATTAAGGACATACTTCTGTATTTTGGTAGTTATGCTGTCAACATTTAACAAGATTTCTTCAACTTGGACTTGAAAGCATAAATAGTATAAACACTTTTAACAGTATAACAGTACTAAACAATTCCAATAGATAACATTGGTGTCATTACCTTTTTGTTTTCTCAATTATTGCCTCTGTAAATAAAACTTCGGCATTTATCACATCCAAAGAATCTGTTTGGGCGACGAAAAACGTTGAAAGTTTTCCACTTGTATCGCTAGCAACGGCATTAGACTTGTGTTTTTTTTGTCCCAACGTGGTCTTTTACATCGCTAATTCCTCCGTGTCCGATCGAAAAATCTTGTCTGCACAAGGTGCAATTCCCGTAGTTTTCACCCTTTTTGGAACGGATAATTATTCCCGGATAGGCTTTTGAATATTCTTCACGGAATGACTGCAGTTTTCTTTTCGGTTTAAGACTCCTTTGCGATTTTTCTCCGGCTGATTCCATGATCGTTCGCTCGTTTGGAAACAATGGCAACTGGTGCCTCGTGCTTGGCAGCGGTGCTATAAATAGCCTCGCGCATGGCATTCGGAATGGCTCGATAGGAAGTTACGGGAAGCAGTGTCGATTGTCATTGTTGTTACGCGATTTCGTGAATAAAACTTTTTAAAACTTTTTTTTTAATTAATGTAAAACCGTATTTTTTATCACTGCAACCGTAACCCGGAATAGGTTGATGAAAACCGTACTAATTACGGGAAAACCGGAGTAGTTGGCAGGTATGTACAGGTAAAAGCCAGTAAATTAGAATATTTTGAAAAACTTGATTTATTTCAGTAATTGCATTCAAAAGGTGTAACTTGTACATTATATTTATTCATTGCACACAGACTGATGCATTCAAATGTTTATTTCATTTAATTTTGATGATTTGAAGTGGCAACAAATGAAAATCCAAAATTCCGTGTGTCACAAAATTAGAATATTACTTAAGGCTAATACAAAAAAGGGATTTTTAGAAATGTTGGCCAACTGAAAAGTATGAAAATGAAAAATATGAGCATGTACAATACTCAATACTTGGTTGGAGCTCCTTTTGCCTCAATTACTGCGTTAATGCGGCGTGGCATGGAGTCGATGAGTTTCTGGCACTGCTCAGGTGTTATGAGAGCCCAGGTTGCTCTGATAGTGGCCTTCAACTCTTCTGCGTTTTTGGGTCTGGCATTCTGCATCTTCCTTTTCACAATACCCCACAGATTTTCTATGGGGCTAAGGTCAGGGGAGTTGACGGGCCAATTTAGAACAGAAATACCATGGTTCGTAAACCAGGCACGGGTAGATTTTGCGCTGTGTGCAGGCGCCAAGTCCTGTTGGAACTTGAAATCTCCATCTCCATAGAGCAGGTCAGCAGCAGGAAGCATGAAGTGCTCTAAAACTTGCTGGTAGACGGCTGCGTTGACCCTGGATCTCAGGAAACAGAGTGGACCGACACCAGCAGATGACATGGCACCCCAAACCATCACCCAACCATGCAAATTTTGCATTTCCTTTGGAAATCGAGGTCCCAGAGTCTGGAGGAAGACAGGAGAGGCACAGGATCCACGTTGCCTGAAGTCTAGTGTAAAGTTTCCACCATCAGTGATGGTTTGGGGTGCCATGTCATCTGCTGGTGTCGGTCCACTCTGTTTCCTGAGATCCAGGGTCAACGCAGCCGTCTACCAGCAAGTTTTAGAGCACTTCATGCTTCCTGCTGCTGACCTGCTCTATGGAGATGGAGATTTCAAGTTCCAACAGGACTTGGCGCCTGCACACAGCGCAAAATCTACCCGTGCCTGGTTTACGGACCATGGTATTTCTGTTCTAAATTGGCCCGCCAACTCCCCTGACCTTAGCCCCATAGAAAATCTGTGGGGTATTGTGAAAAGGAAGATGCAGAATGCCAGACCCAAAAACGCAGAAGAGTTGAAGGCCACTATCAGAGCAACCTGGGCTCTCATAACACCTGAGCAGTGCCAGAAACTCATCGACTCCATGCCACGCCGCATTAACGCAGTAATTGAGGCAAAAGGAGCTCCAACCAAGTATTGAGTATTGTACATGCTCATATTTTTCATTTTCATACTTTTCAGTTGGCCAACATTTCTAAAAATCCCTTTTTTGTATTAGCCTTACACAATATTCTAATTTTGTGACACACGGAATTTTGGATTTTCATTTGTTGCCACTTCAAATCATCAAAATTAAATGAAATAAACATTTGAATGCATCAGTCTGTGTGCAATGAATAAATATAATGTACAAGTTACACCTTTTGAATGCAATTACTGAAATAAATCAAGTTTTTCAAAATATTCTAATTTACTGGCTTTTACCTGTATTCTGTTTTAATTTACGAATTACACAACTGGTTTTGGGTTTAGTACTTTACCAGTAAACCAAAGTCTGTGTCACAATGTCGTCAGCCTGAGCGTTTTTGTTGCGTGTCATAGATGGCGGTGGTGATGCCCCAGGTGATGCATGACCTGAGAATAACCAGGGCCCCGCCTCGGTACAATAAGACCACGCTCCTTTGTCGGGACTTCCACAGCATCCTCCAGCAGGCCGTGACCCCCTTCGCCTCCGCCTGGACGCCCACCTGCATGTTGGCCACCAGCACGGACAGCGGGTACAAGCTCAGGCTGATTGCCATGGAGGTCAGCGTCCCCGAAACGAAGGAGGACGCCAACGGCGAGAGCCCCTGCCCGGCCACGGCGGCACTCAGGGGTCCCTTTAAGCCAAAGTAAAGACCGCTTCCCAGAGAGTTGCGGGCTGCGACGGGCAGGAAGGCGCGGTAGTAGCCCGAGGAGACCCTCTGCGCCTTCAGCTTGACGAGAACGCTCTTCAGCGTCGGCAGACGGCGGTCGTTGTGTCCGCTCTGCAGCACGTTCTGAACACGCTCAAACGGGGTAAAGACCACCGCCTCCACCAGACCTACACCGAGGCCGGCCACAGCTGGGAGGAAGGAGTGGGGGATGACAGACGGCCCAGAGAGCAGGCGGAGGAAGGTATCCTGCAGGCCGAAGAGGAGCGTCCCATTCAGTGTCCTCATCAGGAGAGGCGGAGCCACGCCCCTGTAGAGCTTCAGAAGGCCTTCCCGGTGGAGCTGCTCCACGGCTCGGTGAACCTGGATGTTGTGGATTTGTTGGCGAAAGACCGTCTTGTAGACGGGGAAGACGATAAGGGTGGAGAGCAGGCTCGAGGTCCCGCCGTGGAGGTAGCTATGGAAACGTGCCTTTGAGTCCCTGAGGGCCACTTCACCTTCTGGACTTCTTGCCATCATTGAGCTGAAACATTACATCACAAATGTCAACTGCCTCACCCTGATCCTCGTACTTGCCAACCCTCCCGAATTTTCCGGGAGACTCCCGAAAATTCAGCGCCTCTCCCGAAAACCTCCCCGGGACAAATATTCTCCCGAAAATCTCCCGATTTTCAGCCGGAGCTGGAGGCCACGCCCCCTCCAGCTCCATGCGGACCTAAGCAGAGGTGGGTAGTAACGCGCTACATTTACTCCGTTACATCTACTTGAGTAACTTTTGGGATAAATTGTACTTCTAGGAGTAGTTTTAATGCAACATACTTTTACTTTTACTTGAGTATATTTATAGAGAAGAAACGCTACTTTTACTCCGTTACTTTTATCTACATTCAGCTCGCTACTCGCTACTAATTTTTATCGATCTGTTAATGCACGCTTTGTTTGTTTTGGTCTGTCAGAAAGACCTTCATAGTGCCTGCGTTTCAACAAATACAGTCACTGGTGACGTTTCACTCCGTTCCACCAATCAGATGCAGTCACTGGTGACGTTGGACCAATCAAACAGAGCCAGCGGTCACATGACCTGACTTAAACCAGTTGAAAAACTTATTGGGGTGTTACCATTTAGTGGTCAATCGTACGGAATATGTACTGTACTGTGCAATCTACTAATAAAAGTTCCAATCAATCAATCAAAAGTGTGGAGGAAAAAAAACCATTTTTTATTTCAACCGTACATCCCGTCAAAAGCCTAAAGACTGACTGCACAGTTCCTGTCTTCACAATAAAAGTGCCGCTCCATCGCGCCTGCGCTTTCAAAATAAGAGTCTCCGAAAGCCAGCGCAAACAAGCTAGCAAGCTACGGAGTTTGCCGCCAATGTATTTCTTGTAAAGTGTATAAAAACGAATATGGAAGCTGGACAAATAAGAAGCCAAAAACCAACCACTTTCATGTGGTATTAGACAGAAAGGAGGAACTTTTTTTCTCCTCCATTTGAAAACGTGGACGTTATCATCACGACTGTCTGATTACAATCAATGCAAGTCATCAGAATCAGGTAATACACCAACTTATATTCTTGTCTTCATGAAAGAAAGGAATCTATATGTGTTAAACATGCATGTATATTCATTAAAACACCTTTAACATGTAAACAAAAACAGCAAAATAAATAAATATAAATTATATACTGTATATATCAATGTATGTGTATATATATATATATATATATATATATATATATATGTGTGTATATATATATATATATATATATATATATATATATATATATATGATATGTGTGTGTATGTTACTCATCAGTTACTCAGTACTTGAGTAGTTTTTTCACAACATACTTTTTACTTTTACTCAAGTAAATATTTGGGTGACTACTCCTTACTTTTACTTGAGTAATAAATCTCTAAAGTAACAGTACTCTTACTTGAGTACAATTTCTGGCTACTCTACCCACCTCTGGACCTAAGTGAGGACAGCCTTTTTTTTTTATGACGGGAGGACAAAAGGGTGACAAGAACTAAATCATCCAGACTAGAGATAAATTGTATTATTATGTTTATCTTACCTAAAAATAAATATATTTATTAATTAAAAAAAAACAAAAAACAAATACATTTTCACTAAATTTTGCTAAAAACATCAAAATTAATTGTATTTTTATTTGTGTTTTTTTCTGACTCCTTATTACATCCAGCCATAGAATTATACATTAAAATAAACATATTGGAAATAATTCATTTTAAATGATCATAATAATTCATTTAAAATGACCATATTTAATTATTAAAATAATTGCTTGTTTATCAACAACTTTAGCATTTTATTCATTACATTTTGAAGCTCTCAGAAGCCAAGATATGTTATATTCCTTAAGATTTATTTATGCAAGTTTGAAGTATCTATTATCTAAACACAGTTTTGATTGCATATTTTCAGGATGTGGATATATATATATATATATATATATAAAAAAAATTAATAAAAAAAAAATCTCCTGATGATTGAGGGAACCCCTCATGAAACAGGCCTGTAGAGATGAAATAGTCTTGTGATTTTTTCCCACACATACATATATATATATATATATCCATCCATCCATCCATTTTCTACCGCTTATTCCCATTGGGGTCGCTGGAGCCTATCTCAGCTACAATCGGGCGGAAGGCGGGGTACACCCTGGACAATTCGCCACCTCATCGCAGGGCCAACACAGATAGACAGACAACATTCACACTCACATTCACACACTAGGGCCAATTTTTAGTGTTGCCAATCAACTTATCCCCAGGTGCATGTCTTTGGAGGTGGGAGGAAGCCGGAGTACCCGGAGGGAACCCACGCAGTCACGGGGAGAACATGCAAACTCCACACAGAAAGATCCCGAGCCCGGGATTGAACCCAAGACTACTCAGGACCTTCATATTGTGAGGCAGATGAACTAACCCCTCTGCCACCGTGAAACCCTATATTTATATATACATATATATATATATATTAGAGATGCGCGGATAGGCAATTATTTCATACGCAACCGCATCAGAAAGTCGTCAACCATCCGCCATCCACCCGATGTAACATTTGATCAGAACCGCACCCGCCCGTTGTTATATATCTAATATAGACGATGCAAGGCATTAGTGAGGTTATAAAGCTTTTGCCTGTTAAAGAAAGGAGACTGATCCAATGCAGCACAGACATTCGCGTGCCACGCTGTCACGACCCAGACGCACACCAGTGCGCAATCATATGGGAGCCGCGCTGAGCGCACCTCCAAGCGCGTCTCGCTGCCGGCGACGGCCGGGTATGGGCGCCATCCATTTTCAGGGCTAGTTGATTCGGCAGGTGGGTTGTTACACACTCCTTAGCGGGTTCCAACTTCCATGGCCACCGTCCTGCTGTCTATATCAACCAGGGTGAGCCCCACCCCTTTCGTGAGCGCACTGCGCGCGGAGTGACCCCTGTTACGAGCCCCCGGCAACAGGGGTGGCGGGCAGGTAAGCTGCTTAACTGCTGCGCGTGACGCCGGCCGCGGTGAAGGCGGACGAGGCGGGGTGTCGGTGCGGTGGGCGCGGTGGTGACCCTGCACGTGCGTCGGGCCCTTCTCGCGGATCGCCTCAGCTACGGCTCCCGGTGGGGCCCTCTCGGGGGAAGGGGCCTCGGTCCCGGACCCCGGCGAGGCGTCCCTTCTCCGCTCCGTAAAAGTGTCCATCTCTTTTTTTTTTTTTTTTCTTCTGTTGTGGCATATGCTGCAGGTGCCTGCTCGTTTTTTGTATGTGGGTAACAACATTTAACTATGTATATATATTTCCCAATTGGTTTAACTGCCACCCGCCTGAATCTATTTAAAATCTTTTTTTTTTTTATTTCCACCGCCCGACCCGACCCGCGGATAAAATCTAATTTTTTTAAATTTCATCCGCCCGATCCGCGGATAATCCGCGGACTCCGCGGTTGTGCCCGCAAACCGCGCATCTCTAATATATATACCATATTTTCCGCACCATAAGCCGCCCTGGGTTATAAGCCGCGCCTTCAATGAACGGCATATTTCAAAACTTTGTCCACCTATAAGCCGCCCCGTGTTATAAGCCGCATCTAACTGCGCTAAAGGAATGTCAAAAAAACAGTCAAATAGGTCAGTCAAACTTTAATAATATATTAAAAACCAGCGTGATGTGGGCGCGCATGGAGTCGTATATCAACATGGACGGAGCTGCGTGAAAAAAGCCACCCGGCCTCTTCGCGTAAACTTCCCTTAACCACTCGCTCATCTTTTCTTCATCCATCCATCCCTTCGAGTTAGCTTTTATGATGACGCCGGCTGGAAAGGTCTCTTTTGGCAAGGTCTTCCTTTTGAATATCACCATGGGTGGAAGTTTCTGGCCATTAGCATGGCAAGCTAGAACCACAGTGAAGGATGACTTCTCATTCCCTGTGGTGCGAATATTCACCGTACGTGCTCCCGTTGTATCCACAGTGCGGTTCACACGAATATCAAAAGTCAGTGGAACCTCGTCCATGTTGATAATGTTCTCTGGCCGGATCTTTTTTTCAGCTATCTTGTTTTTACAATATGCACGGAAAGTAGCCAGCTTTTCTTGAAAGTCTTTAGGCAGTTGCTGTGAAATAGTAGTCCGTGTGCGGATGGAGAGATTGCGTCTTTTCATGAACCGGAAACCTGTCGCTTAGTAGGAGCCATTTTGTGGTCTTTACAGATGTAAACACACAAAGGAAATGAAACGTAATATCCGCGCGCTTCTTCTTCTTCTACGCGGGCGGGTGGTTGCTTACAGTAGAAGAAGAAGCGCTTCCTCTTCTATGGGGGCGGGTGCTTACCTTGGCGGTTGCTTGCGTAGAAGAAGAAGCACTTCCTCTTCTACGGGGAAAAAAGATGGCGGCTGTTTACCGTAGTTGCGAGACCGAAACTTTATGAAAATGAATCTTAATATTAATCCATATATAAAGCGCACCGGGTTATAAGCCGCACTGTCAGCTTTTGAGTAAATTTGTGGTTTTTAGGTGCGGCTAATAGTGCGGAAAATACGGTATATATATATATATATATATATATATATATATATATATATATGAAATACTTGACTTGGTGAATTCTAGCTGTAAATATACTCCTCCCCTCTTAACCGCGCCCCCAACCACGCGCCCCACCCCTCCCGAAATCGGAGGTCTCAAGGTTGGCAAGTATGCTGATCCTGCACAGGGCGTTAGAAATAAACTAATAATAAATAAATAAATTCCACACAAACTGAAATGAACTCATATAAACAATTCAAATTGTACTCACTCAGTCAGATATGTAACAAAAGAAGCCACAATGATAGCAACATTTCTCTATTTTACAAAAAAAAAAAAAAAAAAAAAAAAAATTAGGCTAAACGGATATTTTCATT
>NC_084582.2:2937500-3047500 GCF_033978685.3 Nerophis lumbriciformis | reverse complement strand
GTCAGCTCTGTTCGTTTTTGTGTTTTTTGCGTCTATTTTCGTCTCTGTCAGCTCACTGCTTGTGTATGACCGCCAAACACTGTTGGATCTTTGCCCCTCTCCCACTGATATGATCAACTTCGACGTTGGTTTTTCGACGTCCCAGTCAGCTTTTTCACCTGGCCGGATTCCTGCCTTCCTTTCCCGCCCCCTGGCTCCTCTCCCCCGGCGGAAGCGTCTCCGGCGCCGCGGTAAACGTGGCGGCCAGCTGGTGAAAGTTAGGGCACTCCTGGCCCGGCTTCCCGTGGCTCCCCGAAGGATGAATGGTGCGGTATCCGGTCTCCTCCTGCACCCACGCTCGCTCGATCCGATCGGCTCCTGGCTGGTTCCTATCGTTGGTTTGGAGGAAGAAGCTTGCCGTCGTCGCTCCTGCTGTCCCCGCCCCCGGAGGCGCGGGGTGGATCACCGCCACCTGCGGGCTGTGTGTCGGGCCCCACCCGGATTAATTGCGGCCTTGGACGTGCTGGCCCCCGCCAGGTTCGGTCTTGTGAACGCAAGATCTTTGACAAACAAAACTTTTATCCTGAAGGATTTCTTCACTTCCCGCGGACTGGACTTCCTCTGTGTGACGGAGACATGGCTGAGAGCCGGTGAGTCCGCCCCTCTTAATGAACTTCTGCCTTCGGAGTGTTCCTACTTTAATTCCCCACGGCCGTCCGGTCGAAAAGGAGGAGGATTAGCAGTCGTTTTTAAAAATGACTTTAAATGCCGTCAGATCCGCCTACAATCCTCCTTTTCAAGCTTCGAACTGTGCATGTTTGAACTGGGTCTTTCTGATGTCGTCCTGTGTGCCGTCATCTATCGTCCACCCAAGTACCACAAAGACTTTATAACTGACTTTTCTGAATTTCTGGCTGAAATCCTGCCCAAATATGATCGTGTCCTTATTGTGGGTGATTTTAATATTCACACCTGCTGTCCAGATGAGCCGCTTTCCAGGAGCTTCCTGAATATAATCGACTCATTTAACTTTGTACAGTCTGTGTGTGGTTCTACACATGAACGCGGGCATACACTCGATTTAGTGCTCTCGTATGGTTTGTGTGTTTTTAATTTGGACATTTGCGACGCTGTGTTCTCTGATCACATGCCGATCCTGTTTGATATTGCCACGCAGTGTCCAGTTAAATTGTGCGCACCACCCCAACGCTCTCGCATGTTTAATTCTTCGTCTCCTGCTCGGTTCTCCTCTATTTTTTTGACTCTTTGTGATGATAATTCTGCAGCATCTGTGTGTCTGAATACTGAAGAGTTGGTTTCTGGGTTCAACTCTATCTGTTCACAAACACTGGACACGATCGCGCCTTTCAAATGCCGCCGCGCTAAAGCCACGCCTCAGCCCTGGTTGAATGACGTCACTCGGGCTGCCAGGCGCGTATGTAGAAGAGCAGAGAGAAAATGGAAAAAAGACAGGCTGCATGTGTCCTTTGCCATTTTTAAAAAAAGCCTGTTTTCCTTTCAGATGACTGTAAAAGCAGAAATGAATATATATCTATCTCAGATTATATCTTCTAACTGTAACAACCCCAGAGTTCTGTTTAAAACTATTAACACTGTCATTGATGCTCCCAAATCTGCTGGTTTTGATGCTTCTTTTGAATTCTGTGAAAATTGTCTCCATTTTTTCACTGACAAAATTGTGTCAACTAGAGCCAGTCTATCTCAGCCTTCATATGACCCTTCTGTTCCCCTGCATTTCTCTTCTGTTTTCCATCAGTTTGAGCCGGTGTCCTTTTCTTTTTTAAGTGACACAGTTAGTCATATGAAGCCCTCTGGTTCTCCTGCAGATGCCCTCCCACCTCGCCTGTTTAAGGAGGTACTTGCTACTATTGGATCAAGTGTCCTTAACATTATCAATAGTAGCCTCTCTTCTGGAATAGTTCCAGTAGAGTTTAAACATGCAGTGGTACGACCTCTACTTAAAAAACCCAGCCTCGACCCCTCTCTCCTCTCTAACTTCAGACCTATCTCTAATCTTCCATACATTTCCAAAATATTAGAGAAGGTTGTCTACAGTCAGTTGCTGCCCTTCTTAGAGGATAATGGTATCACTGAGCTGTTCCAGTCCGGTTTTAAAGCCCTCCACAGCACAGAGTCAGCGCTTCTAAAAGTTTTTAACGATATCCTCCTGTCCACTGATTCTGGTAAATATGTTGTCCTGGTGCTTTTAGATCTGTCTGCTGCGTTCCACACCGTCGACCACGCCACCTTAATCACTCGTCTTGAGAACTGTGTGGGCATTAAGGGCGCCGCCCTCAACTGGTTCCGGTCGTACCTAACCGACAGGAGTTTTTGTGTAAAAGTAGACAGTTTTATGTCGTCCACAGCTCCTTTACCACATGGGGTCCCCCAGGGTTCAATCCTTGCCCCAATTTTATTTGCGCTTTACCTTCTCCCCCTTGGTTCTATTTTTAGGAAGTACAGTATTGCATTTCATTTTTATGCCGATGATTGCCAGATTTATTTTCCCATGGCACAAAATAACACGGTTCAAAGTCTTATTGACTGCCTGCACGACATCAAAGTCTGGCTTTCAGCTAACTTCCTGAGCCTAAATGAAGACAAAACAGAAGTTATGTTGTTCGGTCCAAGTCGCTCTCCCTCCCCCAACGTTGACCTCGGCACTCTGACCCCGTATCTCAGCGACTCTGTCACAAACCTGGGGGTAAAGTTTGACTCAGATTTTAAATTCGAAAAACAAATCAGCAGCGTCGTTCAAAAAAGCTTTTATCAATTACGCCAAATAGCGAAAGTGAAACCGCTTCTATCAAGACATGATCTTGAGAAATTAATCCACGCTTTTATCTCGACTCGTCTTGATTACTGTAATGCCCTGTATGTTGGCATTAGCCAGGCCTCCCTCGCCCGCCTGCAGCTCGTGCAGAACTCTGCTGCTCGTCTGCTAACACAGACCCGCAGACGTGAGCACATCACCCCTATTTTAGCGTCCCTTCACTGGCTCCCTGTGCGTTACCGAATACATTTTAAACTCCTTTTATTTGTTTTTAAATGTCTAAACAACCTCGCGCCAACCTATCTCTCCGACCTCCTTCAGCCTTACTGCCCCACCCGATCCTTAAGATCAGCCGATCAGCTGCTGTTGACGGTCCCTGACACAAGGCTGAAGCTTAGAGGTGACAGAGCTTTCGCCGTTGCTGCTCCCAAGCTCTGGAACGACCTACCCCTGAGTGTTAGACAAGCCTCCTCTCTTCCTGTTTTTAAATCTCTCTTAAAAACATACTTTTATTCCATGGCTTTTAACACTGAGTGATATCCATCCTGCAATGGCGCCCCATAATACACCTGCTGTGATCCTGTTTTTATGTTTTTATGTTTTTATTAATTCTATTTTATTTATTTATTTTTTATCATGTTCTGTTTGTGTTGTGTTGTGTTTGCTCGGTACTCGTTTTATCTTTTAACCTGCTCATTGTACAGCACTTTGGCTACCCCTGTGGTAAATTTTAAATGTGCTTTATAAATAAAGTTGATTTGATTTGATTTGAACAGAAGAAAAAAAAAAAAAAAGAGATGGACACTTTTACGGAGCGGAGAAGGGACGCCTCGCCGGGGTCCGGGACCGAGGCCCCTTCCCCCGAGAGGGCCCCACCGGGAGCAGTAGCTGAGGCGATCCGCGAGAAGGGCCCGACGCACGTCCAGGGTCACCACCGCACCGACACCCCGCCTCGTCCGCCTTCGCCGCGGCCGGCGTCACGCGCAGCAGGTAAGCAGCTTACCTGCCCGCCACCCCCGTGGCCGGGGGCTCGTAACAGGGGTCACTCCGCGCGCTCCGCCCGCGCAGCTTACCTGCCCGCCACCCCTGTTGCCGGGGGCGCGTAACAGGAGTCACTCCGCGCGCAGTGCGCTCACGAAAGGGGTGGGGCTCACCCTGGTTGATATAGACAGCAGCTAGGACGGTGGCCATGGAAGTCGGAACCCGCTAAGGAGTGTGTAACAACCCACCTGCCGAATCAACTAGCCCTGAAAATGGATGGCGCTGGAGCGTCGGGCCCATATACCCGGCCGTCGCCGGCAGCGAGACGCGCTTGGAGGTGCGCTCAGCGCGGCTCCCATATGATTGCGCACTGGTGTGCGTCTGGGCCGTGACAGCGTGGCACGCGAATGTCTGTGCTGCATTGGATCAGTCTCCTTTCTTTAACAGGCAAAAGCTTTATAACCTCACTAATGCCTTGCATCGTCTATATTAGATATATAACAATGGGCGGGTGCGGTTCTGATTAAATGTTAGATCGGGTGGATGGCGGATGGTTGACGACTTTCTGATGCGGTTGCGGATGAAATAATTGCCTATCCGCGCATTTCTAACGTCTAGTCTCTTACGTGAATGAGCTAAATAATATTGATATTTTACAGTAATGTGTTAATTTCACACATAAGTCGCACCCCCGGGCAAACTATGAAAAATATGGTATATATATATATATATATATATATATATAAGTTTGGGGACCCCTGTTGTAAAACATGGGACTCTATTCTCCTATTTCAAAAACAAAAAGGCCTTTAACTATCCACATTTTTGTTTTTGTCTACCTCTGATTTTAGGTCAATTTAGCATGTCTATGCAGAATAAATGAAACTGGAGTATTTCTTAAAATATTAATATCTTAATGGATAAACTTTGTTTTTTTGCTATTCTGACAAGGTTTAGGTAAACAGATTGTTTACACTGCCATGTTTCAATTGTCATTTGAAGTCTTCTACAGAAGGGACAGATCTAACTGCTTGGCCACGTGCACAAGAACAATCTGCCATACCTCAAGCGAGTCTGAATAAAATAAATTGGAAGTGTAAAGAAATTTATGTTCGGGATTCCAAAAGCTTTATTAAAAACAACATAAATGGTGCCTACTCAAAAAGTAAACAGTTTAGTTTGGAATTAAGACAAATCATAATACCACAAATGAAGACGGATGTGGGGGAGCAGGAGCTCTTTTCTGAGGCAATTCCACAGAAACCCAAAGTTAAAAAACAAATTCATAAAAAGATGTTCAAAATACAACCCCACTCAATATCGAGTACCCCAAGAGTTGAAAAGACCACCACATACATGTTCTTTATCCACGACACGCCCTAAAAATAAAATTAGGAGCAAGAGGACTGATGGCTGTTCAAACTGCTGAGGCATTCAGTGTTGAGTGGAGCTTTAGCGGCACGATAAACTAGTATGTTTACACATTCATAAAGCAG
This sequence comes from Nerophis lumbriciformis, assembly GCF_033978685.3. Classification (NCBI taxonomy): domain Eukaryota; kingdom Metazoa; phylum Chordata; class Actinopteri; order Syngnathiformes; family Syngnathidae; genus Nerophis; species Nerophis lumbriciformis. The sequence continues at coordinate 3,042,250 of NC_084582.2, read as the reverse complement.
AAGATCTACAAGAGTACCATAAAAACCTCATTTTTGTAACAGCTCCATATACCAGGTCAGTCTCCTTCCTGAGCTCCCTGACACGCTGAGGTATGTCTTCATCAGTCGCTACATGTTATGAGAAGCAGACAAAGTGCACAGTGGACACTTGACTCAATAACAATAAATACACTCGATGGGTAGCTTATTTTGTAGTACCCCAGTCGCGAGAGACACGATGCACAAAGTGAGCGGGATGCAGGAAACGGACATAACAGTTCTTTTTTCCCCCTCCCCCACATCCAACAGCAAGGTGAGTTTGCAGAAGAACTTCTCTAATGGTTGTGTTTGAATGTGGGCAGGGATCGCTTCATCGGTTTTTGGCCTGACGTCGGACGCTGTTACAATGGGACGTGGCTGAAGAGGTACGACACAGATTCACCGTTGTGAGTTCTACGGATGGCCTCTGCGAGGATCATGGAGATGTCGATAACCTGAAAATGGAAAAAAATAAAAATAAATAGTAAATCAGAATCAGAATCAGCTTTATTGTCATTACGCAAGGTAACGAGATTGAGGCCATTCCATACAGTGCGATGTGTGCATGCTAGAAAAACAATGTGCAAATATATAAAAATATAAAAAATGTAGAAGTGCAATGAATATGGTGTGAAATGAATATATACATGAAAAAAAACCAAAACAAAAACAGGGTGGTTGGTGGAATGGGTTATTGCACCGAAGAGAAGGCAGTTATGAGGGACAATGGGGCAGTCCGTTCAGGATGGTTATGGCCCTGGGGAAGAAGCTGTTCTTTAGCCTGTTTGTTTTGGTTTTAATGCACCTGTAGCGCTTCCCAGAGGGCAGCAGGTGGAACAGGTCAGAGCCAGGGTGGGTGCTGTCCTTGATGATGGCACTGGCTCTGTTGAGGCAGCGGGAGGTGTAGATGTCCGTCAGAGAGGGGAGAGGGCGGCCGATGATCTTCTGAGCCGTCTTGACCACTCTTTGCAGCCTCTCCCTGTCTGCTGCAGTGCAGCTGCCGTACCATACCGTACAGTAGGTCAGCAGGCTCTCGATGGACGAGCGGTAGAAGGTCAGCAGCAGGTCAGGCTTCAGGTTGTACTTCCCAAGGACTCTAAGGAAGTGTAGCCGCTGCTGAGCCTTCTTGATGATTGATGTGGTGTTGACTGTCCAGGAGAAGTCATTAGAGATGTGGACTCCAAGGTACCTGAAGGTGTGGACCCTCTCTACACGCTCGCCGTTGATGTAGTGGGGGGCAGGGTCGGTGCTGCTCCTCCTGAAGTCGACGATGATCTCTCTGGTCTTGCTGGTGTTGAGAGCGAGGTTGTTCTCCGAAGACCAGGCCGTCAGCTTTAGGACCTCCTCTCTGTAGGCAGCCTCGTCACCCCTGGAGATGAGCCCGACCACTGTGGTATCGCCGGCGAACTTGACGGTAAGGTTGTCACTGTGGGCCGGACTGCAGTCATGGGTGTAAAGGCAGTAGAGGAGGGGGCTCAGCACACAGCCCTGTGGGGAGCCGATGCTCAGTGTGCGGGAGGATGAGAGGTGCGGGCCAAGTCTCACATTCTGGGGTCGGTCCGTTAGGAAGTCCCTTATCCAGGCGTTTGTGAGAGGGGGGAGGCCAAGAGTGTCCAGTTTATTGCAGAGTCTGTCCGGGATTATTGTATTGAAGGCAGAGCTATAGTCCACAGAGAGCATCCGGACGTAGCTCTGCTGCTGCTCCAGGTGGTTCAGAGCAGAGTGGAGAGCAACAGCGATGGCGTCCTCTGTGGACCTGTTCGCCCGGTATGCGAACTGGTGGGGGTCAAAGTCTGGAGGGATATGGTCCTTGATGTGCTGGAGAACAAGTCGCTCGAAGCACTTCATGATTACCGGAGTGAGGGCCACTGGTGATCAGATAACTACCGTATTTTTCGGAGTATAAGTCGCTCCAGAGCAATGTTCCCTCTAATTTTTCATGTGTGAGCAAACGTAAAAACTCCCTGAGCATTCAGTGGAGCCCATGTGAGTTAAATCTCCATCCATCCATCCATTTTCTACCGCTTGTCCCTTTCATTGCGGGGGTGCGCTGGAGCCTATCTCAGCTGCATTCGGGCGGAAGGCGGAGTACACCCTGGACAAGTCCCCACCTCATCACAGGGCCAACACAGATAGACAGACAACATTCTCTTATTATTATAATCAAATGACAGCAGTCATTTCCATGAGGTTATTTTCTAATATAAGTGTTTAGGCCCACTTACAATGACAATATCAAAAATATTGTTTTTCATGAACTGTGTACTTGTATTGTTTGTCTGGGTGGAGGTCCTGATTTGGAAATAATTTGTACCCCTTTCAGACATTGCATTTAGTTCCCATTAAAACATTCACATGTTGCACAATGAGATGTACGCAGGGGATCATATGTACATTTCTGCAACTTCCTGTTTGTAAAAAATATATTTTTTTTAGTATTTATTTAATATACTCACAGCATTTCATGATTAATATTTATAAATTAAGATTCCTAATAAATGACACTAGAATAAGCACACAATTGATTGGTAAATCAGAGTAACGACCTGGAATGACGCTTTATGTGTGGTGTTGGAGTTGTCCGACTTTTTGTGTGGCTGTAAACGCATCACTGGCTAAGTGCCATATGTGCATGTGTTGGCGCAAGTGAGAAAGAGCGAGCAGTTGCTGTTGATATAACAAAGTTGCTTTTGGTCTGGTTTGTACTGCAGAAAATGACCAGTTTTGCTAGGTATCATTTTTTTTTACTAATGTTTTGGTGATGTGTTTATGGCCGACAAAGAGTGTACCGTATTTTCCGCACTATAAGGCGCACCTAAAAACCACAAATTTTCTCAAAAGCTGACAGTGCGCCTTATAATCCGGTGCGCCTTATATATGGGTTAATATTAAGATTCATTTTCATAAAGTTTCGGTCTCGCAACTACGGTAAACAGCTGCCATCTTTTTTCCCCGTAGAAGAGGAAGTGCTTCTTCTTCTACGCAAGCAACCGCCAAGGTAAGCACCCGCCCCCATAGAACAGGAAGCGCTTCTTCTTCTACTGTAAGCAACCACCCGCCCGCGTAGAAGAAGAAAAAGCGCGCGGATATTACCGTACGTTTCATTTCCTTTGTGTGTTTACATCTGTAAAGACAACAAAATGGCTCCTACTAAGCGACAGGGATCCGGTTCATGAAAAGACGCAATCTCTCCATCCGCACACGGATTACTATTTCACAGCAACTGCCTAAAGACTTTCAAGAAAAGCTGGCTACTTTCCGTGCATATTGTAAAAACAAGATAGCTGAAAAAAAGATCCGGCCAGAGAACATTATCAACATGGACGGACGAGGTTCCACTGACTTTTGATATTCCTGTGAACCGCACTGTGGATACAACGGGAGCACGTACGGTGAATATTCGCACCACAGGGAATGAGAAGTCATCCTTCACTGTGGTTCTAGCTTGCCATGCTAATGGCCAGAAACTTCCACCCATGGTGATATTCAAAAGGAAGACCTTGCCAAAAGAGACCTTTCCAGCCGGCGTCATCATAAAAGCTAACTCGAAGGGATGGATGAAGAAAAGATGAGCGAGTGGTAAAGGTAAGTTTAAGTTTACGCGAAGAGGCCGGGTGGCTTTTTTCACACAGCTCCGTCCATGTTGATATACGACTCCATGCGCGCCCACATCACGCTGGTTTTTAATATATTATTAAAGTTTGACTGACCTATCTGACTGTTTTTTTGACATTCCTTTAGCGCAGTTAGATGCGGCTTACAACACCGGGCGTCTTATAGGTGGACAAAGTTTTGAAATATGCCGTTCATTGAAGGCGCGGCTTATAACCCAGGGCGCCTTATGGTGCGGAAAATACGGTAAGTGTCGTTGAAACTTACTTAATATTTTTGTTTTAAGGGTTAATATTTTTTGTTGAAAATTATTATGGATGTGAATTCATGTTCCATTTTTTGTAAATAAGACACATTTTGTTTACTATAAAAAGGGCAATTTATTTCCTTTGTTACACCGCTATTCTCGCGAGGTTTTGGTTTACTATTGCGAGACCTGCATTCGCCCAGACATGCAAAGGACTTTGAGCGAGCCATCAGCAGCAGCAAGAACATTTAGCTAGCTAAACAAGGTATTTGTCATATTGTGTCGAATTGTTCTGTATATTTATAAAGTACATTGGTTTAATTATTGTACGCTCATTTAGTATGCACAAGACTGAAATATTTGCTGCCCAAGAACCTCCGAAGTGGCAGGCGGCCACGAGGTAGCTATTTTGTTTAGCACTTTATTTGCCTGTGACTGATTTATGTCTAAAGCATTGTATTTCATGTCTTGTCCTGTAGGTTTCACGGCATAAACCCAAGTAAAGAGCCCGTCTTTAAGAAGCCGTGCCTGTGTTGTCATTTCGGAGCCACAAAGAGTTTTGCTCAGTAAAGTGATGTGTGGAATTCATGTCCTCAAAGCGTCTCGACAGACGTTACAATATTTGAACAATGATGACGAAAACGGTTTTCTCTGCCGTGTCCGTGTGTCGAAAATTGTTATGCGCTTGTTTTTTTAATTAGATTTTGTGCGTGGCATAGATTTGCCATGCGCATAGGACGCTTGAGCAGTGCGCAATTGTACAGGCGCGCACCGTAGAGGGAACGTTGCTCCGGAGTATAAGTCGCACCGGCCGAAAATGCATAATAAAGAAGGAAAAAAACATAAGTCGCACTGGAGTATAAGTCGCATTTTTTGGGGAAACCTATTTGATAAAAGCCAACACCAAGAATGGACATTTGAAAGGCAATTTAAAATAAATAAAGAATAGTGAACAACAGGCTGAATAAGTGTACGTTATATGAGGCATAAATAACCAACTGGTATGTTAACGTAACATATTATGGTAAGAGTCATTCAAATAACTATAACATATAGAACATGCTATACGTTTACCAAACAATCTGTCACTCCTAATGGCTAAATCCCATGAAATCTTATACGTCTAGTCTCTTACGTGAATGAGCTAAATAATATTATTTGATATTTTACGCTAATGTGTTAATAATTTCACACATAAGTCGCTCCTGAGTATAAGTCGCACCCCCAGCCAAACTATGAAAAAAACTGCGACTTATAGTCCGAAAAATACAGTAGTACATCAGATAACTAATCACCAGCATCCATTTTTCTCCTAAAATCACCAAGACTGTCTTGCTCTAGTTTCTCAAAATAGTGGAGTGTGACTCCTTGCTTAGTCTTTTTTAGGCAGGAAATGCAACATTCAGTATGGAACTAATGGATAAATGAATGCATGAATAACACTTGAGCCAAGTGCAGCCACTACAACGGTTCCACTGTGGCCCTGTGTTGATGAGTCCAGTGTTTCCCACACATTCATTTGTAGCTTTTCTCCATTTTACCTGGCTGTAAGTGTGATTTCTGTATTGCCAGCACCTGTTACTTGCTACAAGTGAGTTGAATTACAAATTAAAAAAGCATCACATGTAGAGATGTCCGATAATGGCTTTTTTGCCGATATCCGATATTCTGAAATTGTTCAACTCTTAATTACCGATTCCAATAACAACCGATACCGATATAAATAGTCGTGAAATTAACACATTATTATGCCTAATTTTGATGTGATGCCCCGCTGGATGCATTAAACAATGTATCAAGGTTTTCCAAAATAAATCAACTCAAGTTATGGAAAAAAAATGCCAACATGGCACTGCCATATTTATTATTGAAGTCACAAAGTGCATTATTTTTTTTAACATTCCTCAAAACAGCAGCTTGGAATTTGGGACATGCTCTTTCTGAGAGAGCATGAGGAGGTTGAGGTGGGGGGTAGAGGGTAGCGGGGGGTGCATATTGTAGTGTCCCGGAAGAGTTAGTGCTGCAAGGGGTTCTGGGTATTTGTTCTGTTGTGTTACGGTGCAGATGTTCTCCCGAAATGTGTTTGTCATTCTTGTTTGGTGTGGGTTCACAGTGTGGCGCATATTTGTAACAGTGTTAAAGTTGTTTATACGGCCACCCTCAGTGTGACCTGTATGGCTGTTGACCAAGTATGCCTTGCATTCACCTGTGTGTGTGAAAAGCCGGAGATATGTGATTGGGCCGGCATGCAAAGGCAGTGCCTTTAAGGTTTATTGGCGCTCTGTACTTCTCCCTACGCCCGTGTACACAGCGGCATTTTAAAAAGTCATACATTTTACTTTTTGAAACCATCCATTTGCTACCGCTTGTCCCTTTTGGGGTCCCAGGGTGTGCTGGAGCCTATCTCAGCTGCATTCGGGCGGAAGGCGGGGTACACCCTGGACAAGTCGCCACCTCATCGCAGGGGCAACACAGATAGACAGACAACATTCACACTCACATCCACACACTAGGGCCAATTTAGTGTTGCCAATCAACCTATCCCCAGGTGCATGTCTTTGGAGGTGGGAGGAAGCCGGAGTACCCGGAGGGAACCCACGCAGTCACGGGGAGAACATGCAAACTCCACACAGAAAGACTACTACTCAGGACCTTCGTATTGTGAGGCACATGCACTAACCCCTGGTCCACCGTGCTTTTTGAAACCGATAATTTCCGATGTTGCATTTTAAAGCATTTATCGGCCGATAATATTGGCAGTTCGATATTATCGGACATCTCTAATCACATGCTTAGAATAAAACCATTCCTTACGATTTTTAAAAAGGTACCAATACACTTATTTTCATTGTCGATTTACTTAACAGAAACTAGTTAACATTTACCAAACACAGAAACTAAACGCTTAGTTGTTGTGCAGGAAAGCCAAGTGCTTTATTCAACACAAATGACCACATTATAGTCGCTTTGGTGATATTTGTTAGCATGAAGAAAATATCCTTAATAGTTTTAATAAACAAGATGAATAAATCTCTCATAGGCTCACCATCATATACCGTATTTTCCGCACCATTAGCCGCACCTAAAAACCACAAATTTACTCAAAAGCTGACAGTGCGGCTTTTAACCCGGTGCGCTTTATATATGGATTAATATTAAGATTCATTTTCATAAAGTTTCGGTCTCGTAACTACGGTAAACAGCCGCCATCTTTTTTCCCGGTAGAACAGGAAGCGCTTCTTCTTCTACGCAAGCAACCGCCAAGGTAAGCACCCGCCCCCATAGAACAGGAAGCGCTTCTTCTTCTACTGTAAGCAACCACCCGCCCGCGTAGAAGAAGAAAAAGCGCGCGGATATTACCGTACGTTTCATTTCCTGTTTACATCTGTAAAGACCACAAAATGGCTCCTACTAAGCGACAAGGATCCGGTTCATGAAAAGACGCAATCTCTCCATCCTCACACGGATTACTATTTCACAGCAACTGGTATTCCTGTGAACCGCACTGTGGATACTGTGGATACAACGGGAGCACGTACGGTGAATATTCGCACCACAGGGAATGAGAAGTCATCCTTCACTGTGGTTCTAGCTTGCCATGCTAATGGCCTGAAACTTCCACCCATGGTGATATTCAAAAGGAAGACCTTGCCAAAAGAGACCTTTCCAGCCGGCGTCATCATAAAAGCTAACTCGAAGGGATGGATGGATGAAGAAAAGATGAGCGAGTGGTTAAGGGAAGTTTACGCGAAGAGGCCGGGTGGCTTTTTTCACACAGCTCCGTCCATGTTGATATACGACTCTATGCGCGCCCACATCACAGATGGTGTCAAAAAACAAGTGAAGCACACAAATACAACACTCGCCGTCATTCCGGGTGGATTAACCAAAGAACTCCAACCGCTGGATATTGGTGTCAACAGGGCATTCAAATCACGACTGCGAACGGCGTGGGAACAATGGATGACCGAAGGCGAACACACCTTCACTAAGACAGGCAGACAGCGCCGGACGACATACGCCAACATCTGCCAGTGGATCGTAAATGCCTGGGCAGATATTTCGGTCACAACTGTGGTCCGAGCTTTCCGGAAGGCAGGATTCACAGAACTGCTGGACAACAGTGACACTGACTCCGATGACTTCGACGAGACGGAACCGGCCATTTTGGATCCCACATTTGCCCAACTTTTCAATTCGGACACCGAAGACGAAGAATTCGAAGGATTTACGAATGAAGAATAACTTCAGAAGGTGAGCGCTATGTTTATTTTGTGTGTTGTGACATTAACGTTCGAGCAACATTATGTTGCTATTGCTCTGCACTATTTTGAATTTTACTATGTTTGTGATTGCACATTTGCGTACATTTTGGGACAGAGTTGTTAGAACGCTGGTTTTTAATATATTATTAAAGTTTGACTGACCTATCTGACTGTTTTTTTGACATTCCCTTTAGCGCAGCGTAGGCGCGGCTTATAGTCCGGGGCGGCTTATAGGTGGACAACGTTTTGAAATATGCCATTCATTGAAGGTGCGGCTAATAATCCGGTGCGCCTTATAGTGCGGAAAATACAGTACTGAATCTTGATATCGCTAGCAAACATTGCTGAACAACAGGGACATATAAAGCTAAATGAGACAAAATATTAACTTCACAGCATAAAAACAACTGCAGACATGAATTGTAGATGTGACTAATATAAACTTCAAACAATCACAGCAGCACCGTGCTAGTATACCTTTTTTTTTAATATACCAAATACCTGCACTTGCTTGTGTTCGTTTGCATTGACGGCACTCTTATTTTGGCAAAAGTATTAACAGTTGGGCTTTGAAGGAAATTAATATTTGTTCAAAAAGGGGACATGACTGAAAAAAATAAATAAGAGAACCGGTGCAGAAAATAAACAGGCAACCTTACTTGTATTTTGGGACAATGCCTCATTTTCTCTTCCTGGGGAATCGTATTAGTGACCACAACTGCTTCAAAGCAGGCATTGTTGATGCGTGAGATTGCGGGCCCAGAAAAGATGCCATGGGTGAGGATGGCGTAGACTTTGGTAGCACCGGCAGAAATCAACCTAAAACACAAAAAAGGTAAGATGTGTAATCACGTTTATCAAGTGGAAGTCGTTCGCTGATGTTGATAAGATTTTAATGTAGTGAATCCTCAATTCTAAAAAATAGCTTTTGATTATGGTAAGGATATGATAATGGATACGATTGACATATTTTCATTTATGTTCAAAATATGTCGGTAATTAAACACACTAAAGATTTTTCATGAACGTCTCCAAATATGTCCCTTAAACATTAAAAACCTATCAACTAAGGGTGTAACGGTACACAAACATTTCGGTTCGGTACGTACCTCGGTTTAGAGGTCACGATTCGGTTCATTTTCGGTACAGTAAGAAAACAACAAAATATAATTTTTGGGGTTATTTATTTACCAAATTTGCAAAATCTTCCACCAAAAATATTTTTCTTAGTGGAATATTTGATGTGAAGTAATGGGAACCTTGGATGGATCAATAGTTCATAATAACATTGATTTTGATTCAATATTATGTTTTGAGCAATGACAGTTTGAAAGAAAAAAAAAACAGCTTTGTTTTATTAGTCAACATTGCACCTTTTTGTAAATTACATTTAACCTTTAAGCTTTTTTATTTCACTTTTGTTATTTTTTTGTTTATTTTAATAGTATTTTAGAATGTGCCGTGGGCCTTTAAAACATTAGCTGTGGGCCGCAAATGGCCTCTGGGGCACACTTTTGACACCCTTGCTATAGATAATAAAAAGTTAAATCTGATAAATCTATGGATAAAAAGCAGAGCCTGGCGACGCATGCGCGTTTATCATAATTCTCTCTCTCTCTCTCTCTCTCTCTCTCTCTCTCTGTCTCTGCCCCTCCCTCACGAATGCTGCACAATTTGTTTTGTTTTTAACCCCTTCTTAACCCTGAACGTACATTGAAAATACACGCAACCCTAACTCAAAATGCCGGACATTTGAGGCATTTAAGAAACTCCGCCCGGACAGTTCCGCAAAAGAGGACATGTCCGGTGAAAAGAGGACATATGGTCAGTCTATCGTAGCCCGTTAGCTGCTAGCATGCAGTGTGTTGTGCTTCAGTGTGCATCTTTTACACAAAGTGCGTTACGCTGCTTAATATGTCCGTGTGGAAACTCGTTCGGTACACCTCCGGACCGAACCGAAGTCCCCGTACCGAAACGATTCAATACAAATACATGTACCGTTACACCTCTACTATCAACACAAAAGTGCACAGTATCGAGCAAATGAAATATGGTATGTGCTGACTGGCTAATTGTTTTGATAGCCACTAAACTAGCATGTCGTGATACTGTGTACAGGTGATCGCGTGCTAAGCAGATGCACAGAATGTTGTAGCGATGTTTGTCTAGTCTGCGAACACCAAGGTTTCTTGACCTGACTGGTGTGTGGTAAACCGACAATCACTGTCCCTGAAAACCTCAAATAAAGCCAGAAATCTTGGGGTTATTTTAGATTCTGATTTACATTTCGACAGTCACATCAAATCAGTAACAAAATCGGCCTACTATCACCTCAAAAATGTAACAAGACTTAGAGGGCTCATGTCAGCTCAAGACTTAGAAAAACTTGTACATGTCTTTATTACCAGTAGGCTAGACCATTGTAATGGTCTCCTTGCAGGTCTTCCCAAAAAAACTGTCAGGCAGCTACAGCTTGTTCAGAACGCTGCTGCTAGAGTTCTAACAAAGACCAAAAAATGTGAGCACATTACACCAATTCTTAAATCTTTACATTGGCTCCCTGTACATGAGAGAATTGATTTCCAAATCCTCCTGCTCACATAAATCACTACATGGTCTAGGGCCAAAGTATATCACCGATATGCTCCCACAATATAAGCCGTCTAGATCAGTGTTTTTCAACCTTTTTTGAGCCGAGGCACATTTTTTGCGTTGAAAAAATCCGGAGGCACACCACCAGCAGAAATCATTAAAAAACGAAACTCAGTTGACAGTAAAAAGTCGTCGCAATTGTTGGATCTGACTTTAAACCATAACCAAGCATGCATCACTATAGCTCTTGTCTCAAAGTACTGTCACCACCTGTCACATCACGCCGTGGCTTATTTGGAGTTTTTTGCTGTTTTCCTGTGTGTAGTGTTTTAGTTCTTGTCTTACACTCCTATTTTGGTGGCTTTTTCTCTTTTTTTTGGTATTTTCCTGTAGCAGTTTCATGTCTTCCTTTGAGCGATATTTCCTGCATCTACTTTGTTTTAGCAATCAAGAATATTTCAGTTGTTTTTATCCTTCTTTGTGGGGACATTGTTGGTTGTCATGTCATGTTCGGATGTACTTTGTGGACGGCGTCTTTGCTCCACAGTAAGTCTTTGCTGTCGTCCAGCATTCTGTTTTTGTTGACTTTGTAGCCAGTTCAGTTTTAGTTTCGTTCTGCATAGCCTTCCCTAAGCTTCATTGCCTTTTCTTAGGGGCACTCACCTTTTGTTTATTTTTGGTTCAAGCATTAGATACCTTTTTACCGACATCTACAAAGCAATTGTAATCACCAAAATGATTCCCGTGCGCAGCCACCGCTGCTGCCCACTGCTCCCCTCACCTCCCAGGGGGTGATCAAGGGTGATGGGTCAAATGCAGAGAATAATCTCGCCACACCTAGTGTGTGTGTGACAATCATTGGTACTTTAACTTTAATTAGCTACCGGCTGCCACTTACTAATATGGAAGAGTATTACACGGTTACCGTACTCTGCCGAGCTCTCGACAGCACCGACACTCAACATTAACACATTATTTGCAGACTATAATTACTGGTTTGCAAAAAATATTTTTAACCCAAATAGGTGAAATTAGATAATCTCCCACGGCACACCAGACTATCTCACGGCACACTAGTGTGCCACGACACAGTGATTGAAAAACACTGCTCTAGATCACGAAGATCTTCTGAGACGCATCATTCAGTCACTATGCAACAAATAGCTGGAATAAACTTCCTGAAGATGTCAGACTTTCCCCAACTCTGACTACTTTTAAAACTAGACTGAAAACTTTTATGTTCACCTTAGCTTTCAGCTAAATCTTTTCATCTTTTAACATCTGCAATGTTTTTAGTTTTTATTGTCTGCATTTTAATTTTGCTTTTATTTTCTTTCATTTCACTTTGTTGTACCACATGTTGTGCTGTCTGCCTTGTGTATGAAAAGTGCTATACAAATAAAGTTGCCTTGCCTTGCCTTGTTGTAACCAACACGTGGTTCAAAACCGATCCCAGAAGGCAGTACAAATGGAAATGCCCAGGCGACAGAGCACAAAATCAGATCGACTTCATCATGATCAACCAAAGATTTCGAAACGCTGTCAAACATGTTAGGGCATTTCCGGGGGCAGATTGCAAGTCAGACCACAACTCTGTCGTCATGGGGTTCAAACTCTCCCTCAAGAAAGTTCCTAAACCAGTGAGGGATTAAACGCACTGCAAGTAAACTATCCATCCCTTTTCTACCGCTTATTCCCTCTCTACTAATGCAAGTGAAATTCCGTCATTTGGACTTCACTAATTATTGGCAACAAGCCAACCAGCTGTGTGCGTATCTACATGTGCACAACATTGGAGCGAGTTACCGTAACTTTATTACTGGCCACTCTTTAAAACCCTTGGGCAGGTCTGAATGTTATCTAAATGTTTACCTTAGTTTGAAACAAGGGTGGTAATACCAATCGCCATCTTTTGGCAAGACATGTTTTAAGCACCGCTTGCGAGGCAGCGCTTCTGTGTTTAAAGCGTCACTTGTATCGTGAGTTTTGAAGTTAAAATACCTGCAGAGGTGGGTAGAGTAGCCAGAAATTGTACTCAAGTAAGAGTACTGTTACTTTAGAGATTTATTATTCAAGTAAAAGTAAGGAGTAGTCACCCAAATATTTACTTGAGTAAAAGTAAAAAGTATGTTGTGAAAAAACTACTGAAGTACTGAGTAACTGATGAGTAACCTGTTCGTTTAATGATGACGGCAACAAATAATGCACAAAAACATAAAAATAGCAATGAGCAAAGTCAGACCCAGGAATATCTCTCAAGCAACTAAAACAATAATATATATTAAATAATAATACATTAACCTAAAAAAATGAAGGCAAATTGAGCCACGATAACTTAACAGCACCATAGGCTCTGTAGGCAGAGATTACAAAGGAAAATAACAAGTTAGCCTTTACGCAAACCATAAACTGATAGGTGTGGGCTTTGGAGCAATCAAAGCTGCTCACACAGTCACTAAGGTGGGCACCTTGTTTGACATGTCAACTTAATGTGTATTATATTTATCCATGAGAGCATTTTTGTTGTAAATTGTGAGGTGTGTCTGTTAAAATCAAGGTTGTTTTTACAAATGATGACAGATGTGAACAAGAGCATGTATTGTCTTTGTGTGATGATGTAAATGAGGTGTGGTTGTATTGTATATTAAGTATGTGTCCATGAAAGGGCATTTTATGACTTTTTTCTTAATACTTGTGTACGATTTTATTGTCATAATTTTATTGCATGATTTTTGTATCCCTTTAATTTAGGTAGCCAGGGACTGCAGATGGAAATTAACTATTTAGCTAACCTGGTACAGAACATATCTGTCTTTGAGCTTAATGTTTCTGTGCATTGTCCCTTCAAATAAAAGACTAAACTAACTAAACCTGGGAACACACTGTGCACTTCTGAGTGGTGTTTCTATGCATGCGTGTGTGTGTGCGTGCGACTCTGCGTGTCTATGAGGCTGCAGTGTGTTAATAAATGTCCCCACACGATGTACATTTGAAAGTGATTCATAGCAGCGAAGCTAACATCAGCCTACGGTGACAGCCAAAATATCTACTAACGTTACTTACCGCCATGTGCTTCCTCAAATTTGACGTTGAGTTCATGTAAGCTTAAGCTGGTTGTTGTTTTGCCGCTGAAACTTTATGTTTGACCGCCTGGCTCTGTTTGATTGGTGAAACGGAGTCAAACGTCACCAGTGACTGTATGTGATTGGTGAAACGCAGGCATGCGATAGATCCTACTTTGAAGGTCTGTCTGACAAACCAAAACAAACAAAGCGTGCATTAACAGATCGATAAAAATCAGTAGCGAGTAGCGAGCTGAATGTAGAGAAATGGAGCGGAGTAAAAGTAGCGTTTCTTCTCTATAAATATACTCAAGTAAAAGTAAAAGTATGTTGCATTAAAACTACTCTTAGAAGTACAATTTATCCCAAAAGTTACTCAAGTACCGTATTTTCCGCACTATAAGGCGCACCTAAAAACCACAAATTTTCTCAAAAGCTAACAGTGCGCCTTATAACCCGGTGCGCTTTATATATGGATAAATATTAAGATTCATTTTCATAAAGTTTAGGTCTCGCAACTACGGTAAACAGCCGCCATCTTTTTTCCCCGTAGAAGAAGCGCGCGGTGCATGCTGGGATATGTGACGTTTCATTTCCATTTGTGTGTTTATGTAAAGACCCCAAAATGGCTCCTATTAAGTGTGTTGTCTGTCTAATTATAAATAATGCAGACGAGGCGTGTTAACTGAGTTCTCAACGTTTACTCACAGCGTGCTCATAACCACATTCTAACTCCCAGCATACAACAACGCTTCTCAGGGCTACCGCGCATGCTCGTAACTATCGTTGCATGCTGGGTAGTGTAGTTGTTATATTTGCTAGCTCATAACAGCACATTGAGAGACACGCTTACGCGCTTAATTCAATACTCGCCGTCATTCCGGGTGGATTGACAAAAGACCTCCAGCCGCTAGATATTGGTGTCAACAGGGCATTCGAAGCTAGACTGCTAACTGCGTGGGAACTTCTCAGGGCTACCGCGCATGCTCGTAACTATCGTTGCATGCTGGGTAGTGTAGTTGTTATATTTGCTAGCTCATAACAGCACATTGAGAGACACGCTTACGCGCTTAATTCAATACTCGCCGTCATTCCGGGTGGATTGACAAAAGACCTCCAGCCGCTAGATATTGGTGTCAACAGGGCATTCGAAGCTAGACTGCTAACTGCGTGGGAACAATGGAAGACAGAAGGCGAACACACCTTCACTAAGACGAGGAGGCAGCGCCAGACGACGCCAACATCTGCCAGTGGATCGTAAATTTGCCCAACTTTTCACTTCGGACACCGAAGACGAAGGATTTACGAATGAAGAATAACTTCAGAAAGTGAGCGCTATGTTTATTTTGTGTGTTGTGACATTAACGTTCGAGCAACATTATGTTGCTATTGCTCTGCACTATTTTGAATTTTACTATGTTTGTGATTGCACATTTGCGTACATTTTGGGAGTGAACAGAGTTGTTAGAACGCTGGTTTTTAATATATTATTAAAGTTTGACTGACCTATCTGACTGTTTTTTTGACATTCCCTTTAGCGCAGCGTATAGTCCGGGGCGGCTTATTGGTGGACAAAGTTATGAAATATGTAATTCATTGAAGGTGCGGCTAATAATCCGGTGCGCCTTATAGTGCGGAAAATACGGTAGATGTAACGGAGTAAATGTAGCGCGTTACTACCCACCTCTGTTAACCAGTAGAATTGCCATTTTTCCATTTTTCCTCCTCATCCTGTTTCTGCTTTTATGCACCTCGTGTGTGCGTGCTGACATACATTACGTGCGCCTCGGCTCAGCAACGTCACCGCCGCACGGCAGCATGCTGATGAAAAAAAAGTACCGGTATTTTTCCAATGGCAGTATAGTACTGTTTTTAATTCATTGGTACCGGAAAAAATGAGGCATGTCTCAGACCCAAAGAGACTAAGTTGATTGCGTCCTTTTAGTTAATTATGTGTCAGGGACGCGAGAACGCGTATCTAGCAAAATCTCTGCTTACTTGTCGGCAGCATGGCAGATTGTCCCACACGTGTCTGCCATGTCATCTACAAGAATGGCCACCCGACCCGTCACATCCCCGACAAGAACCATGCGGTCGACCTCGTTCGCCTTTTTTCTTTCCTTGTGAATAAGAGCAAAGTCCACATTTAACCTGTCTGCGATAGAGGTGACCCTGCAGAGAGAATGACAAGCAGCATAGTTATAGCCAGGAAAACAATACTGCACTATTAAAATCATCATCATCAACAGTATAGATTCTACATTACAAGGCTCAATGAGTCCTCAATGAGTTTACCTCTTAGCTCCACCAGCATCGGGGGAGACGATGGTACAGTTCTTCCACTCTGATATGTTCTCTCTGATCCACTTTAACACGGCAGGCTCTGCATACAGGTTATCTACAGGGATGTCAAAGAACCCCTAAAAGACAATCACAAAGGAGATTGAGAAATAATTTTGTTTTTGTTTCTAACTGCAATTAGCCACAGATGAGGTCTCATATTTTCCATTACGGCATCGCGGAGTAATACTTTTAAATGTGGAGGTCATACACATATGTAAACTGTTCAACTTGAGCATACACAAGTGTGTCACACAACCAAAATAACAAAAAGGTGGGCCAACAGCGCTGTTGGATTGTGTGTACTTTTAAATCAAAGTGCTTATTCATACTTCAACTACTGGTCCAAAAGAATTGCACTATTTGCATATGACTGATGGAAGACAGAAACATGTATACAAAACCTTGTTTTGACCCAGGAGTACAAGCATTGGGCTCCTTTACAATAGTGTTCAAAGTCCTTCCTGTGGACCAACTACGGTGGCTGCATATATATATATATATATATATATATATATATACAGTGGGGCAAAAAAGTATTTAGTCAGCCACCGATTGTGCAAGTTCTCCCACTTAAAATGATGACAGAGGTCTGTAATTTTCATCATAGGTACACTTCAACTGAGAGACAGAATGTAAAAAAAAATATCCAGGAATTCACATTGTAGGAATTTTAAAGAATTTATTTGTAAATTATGGTGGAAAATAAGTATTTGGTCAATAACAAAAATTAAACTCAATACTTTGTAATATAACCTTTGTTGGCAATAACAGAGGTCAAACGATTACGGTACTATAGGTCTTTACCAGGTTTGCACACACAGTAGCTGGTATTTTGGCCCATTCCGCCATGCAGATCTTCTCGAGAGCAGTGATGTTTTGGGGCTGTTGCCGAGCAACACAGACTTTCAACTCCCTCCACAGATTTTCTATGGGGTTGAGGTCTGGAGTGTGGCTAGGCCACTCCAGGACTTTCAAATGCTTCTTACGGAGCCACTCCTTCGTTGCCCGGGCGGTGTGTTTGGGATCATTGTCATGCTGGAAGCTTTCATCTTCAAAGCTCTCACTGATGGAAGGAGGTTTTGGCTCAAAATCTCGCGATACATGGCCCCATTCATTCTTTCCTTAACACGGATCAGTCAGCCTGTCCCCTTAGCAGAAAAACAGCCCCAAAGCATGATGTTTCCATCCCCATGCTTCACAGTAGGTATGGTGTTCTTGGGATGCAACTCAGTATTCTTCTTCCTCCAAACACGACGAGTTGAGTTTATACCAAAAAGTTCTATTTTGGTTTCATCTGACCACATGACATTCTCCCAATCCTCTGCTGTATCATCCATGTGCTCTCTGGCAAACTTCAGACGGGCCTGGACATGCACTGGCTAAAGCAGGGGGACACGTCTGGCACTGCAGGATTTGATTCCCTGTCGGCGTAGTGTGTTACTGATGGTAACTTTTGTTACTTTGGTCCCAGCTCTCTGCAGGTCATTCACCAGGTCCCCCCGTGTGGTTCTGGGATTTTTGCTCACCGTTTTCATGATCATTTTGACCCCACGGGATGAGATCTTGCGTGGAGCCCCAGATCGAGGGAGATTATCAGTGGTCTTGTATGTCTTCCATTTTCTGATAATTGCTCCAACAGTTGATTTTTTCACACCAAGCTTCTTGCCTATTGTAGATTCACTCTTCACAGTCTGGTGCAGGTCTACAATTCTTTTCCTGGTGTCCTTCGACAGCTCTTTGGTCTTGGCCATAGTGGAGTTTGGAGTCTGACTGTTTGAGGCTGTGGACATGTGTCTTTTATACAGATAAGGAGTTCAAACAGGTGCCATTAATACAGGTAACGAGTGGAATACAGAAGAGCTTCTTAAAGAAGAAGTTACAGGTCTGTGAGAGCCAGAGATCTTCCTTGTTTGAAGTGACCAAATACTTATTTTCCACCATAATTTACAAATAATTTCTTTAAAATTCCTACAATGTGAAATCCTGGATTTTTTTTTCACATTCTGTCTCACAGTTGAAGTGTACCAATGATGAAAAATACAGACCTCAGTCATCATTTTAAGTGGGAGAACTTGCACAATCGGTGGCTGACTAAATACTTTTTTGCCCCACTATATATATATATATATATATATAAAAAAAGAACTATAGCCCACAACAGACCCATTAAGCATCTGCTCACTGTAGTGTGTGCTACTCTGTCCGATGCGGTGGGGAGTTTTTTTTGTCAAGTATCTGTTTAATTTGCAGGAGTTGCTGCAGCAAATAAAGTGTAAAATACTGTAAGTATCCTAATTACCAAATGTATAAAACAATGACATTTGAGACCAAGTGGTAAGCAGATGACCTTAAATTTAATTTGTAAACTTCCTTGTCATCTACTGAAAGAAATGCAGTGTTGTATACTGCTTTTAATTTACACATATTTGATTACTTATGCCTTAGTGTTATGTTAATGTTAAATGTTCGAAAGACGAAAATTATCAACAGAACCCACAAACTTCGGACACCTATGCAATTTTTTTATTTTAAAACAAAACCTTTGTGGTGGTGCACAGTCAAAATCCCTTTTTAAAAAGTCACAATCTAAATATTTGTGGAACACACTCCGTTTGTATATATAGCTAGGGTAAGGTCCAAAAGTATTGTCAGTAAATTGAATAATAAAATAATCGGCATGTGAATGAAGTGAAGCATTCAGGAATTTCATACAATTTGTGGATGGCCGACATTATTATTGAGGTTTAACAGTATTTTGGACAACTGACGATTGTAAATATAAACATATTTAATACTTGTTTGATGGAGTCTATGGGATTCGTTGGCTAAAAAAGTTTTTACTCCAAGTATTTAAACGTGTGGTTATATTTACTGTTCAATTATTTTTCGGGCACACGTACACACTGGTGTTCAAACGCTTGACTGGTAAAGTCCATAACCCCCCTCCCCACATCTTGTCCAAATCTCCCCAAACTTTTTTCAATCATTTGTGCTGCAAACATTTTTGGCCTACATCTTATTGTTTATAAGTTATTAACATTTTATGCTTTCGTATTTAAGTCTTATTATTGATATCCAATCCTCCAACCATGTCCAAATCTCCCAAAAACGTGTTCAATTTGTTTGTCCTGCAAACATATTTGGTCAAACTTACATTTTTGGTCTTACTATTAAGGAATGAATGCAACAAGTTTGGAGGATTGGTTATAAGTAATAACACTTAAATACTATAAAATGTTAACTTAAAAACTGTAAGAGTTTGACCAAATATTTTTGCAGCACGAATAAGCAAAAAATAAAAAATAAAAAAATTTTAATAAAAAAAGAGTACAAACAAAAAAAACGACTGGGACTGGTTTGGGGCGGTTTTGACAAGGTGGAGGGGCTGGTTATGACTCATAATTCATTAATAACTTAAGTCATAACAGTTAGACCAAACGTTTTTGCAACACAAACAAGTACAAAGCACAAATAATTGGGAAGATTTGGACATGGTTATAGGGTTGGTTATAAATAACGCTTAAATGCCAACACAAGGTGCGGGGCATTGGTTATGAATAATAAGTGAAGTGAAGTGAATTATATTTATATAGCGTTTTTCTCAAGTGACTCAAAGCGCTTTTACATAGTGAAACCCAATATCTAAGTTACATTTTTAAACCAGTGTGGGTGGCACTGGGAGCAGGTGGGTAAAGCGTCTTGCCCAAGAACACAACGGCAGTGACTAGGATGGCGGAAGCGGGGATCGAACCTGCAACCCTGAAGTTGCTGGCACGGCCGCTCTACCAACCGAGCTATACCGCTCGTTATCAAGTTATTAATTTCTTAATAACTTAAAAATGATAAAAGACCAATAGTTTTTGCAGCACAAACAAGCACAAATGAAGCACAGACTAATGTAACAAGTTTGTGGAGATTTTGACATTGTTGGGGCTTAATTATAATTTAGACGTCAACAGTAGAACATTTTTTTTTGCAGCACAAACGAGCACAATAGATTAAGACAAGTTTAAGGAGATTTTGAATGTCCCGCAATACAATGAATACAATGACTTAGATCAATGAGAAATGAAAACAAATACATAAATATGTATTACTCATTTTTGGTTTTTCATTATGTATCTACAAATCTGCACTGCAAACACATAATTTCCCTTTTGTATGATTAATAAATGTCTATCCTATCTAGGTGTTTTGACAATATATTGATAAGGCATAAATGGCCATATTTAACCTTATGATTCATTAATCGATGCACAACCCAAGCAAATAGCCCCCCCCACCCATTATATACATATTTTTATCATTCCTTAAATGAATGAAGTCACCGTTGTGAAAGACGACATTAAATAATTTAAAGAAAAATAGTAGTTATATTCCAGAACTCTTAAATTCCCTTTTAAGAGTATTTTAAAGTAAGTTTTTTTTTTTTTTAAAGGCAAACAAAACGGTAAGAAAGCGAAGTGGCTTAATCGTTCATTAGATGTTTTCACTTGGTCACCGTCGCATAAACATATACTGTTTACACTAGAACATTGACATTTTCAGTTATACAACATACTGTGGCCTCAATGTTAAAGTTTTTGATAATAATACTTGTTTGTCTTAAACAATGGGGAAAAAAAACCATGTGCAAGTATGGGGATGTCACATTCAGTACGTCAGTAAACAAAGCTGTGCTTACATTGTCTCGCCACATTTTAATGAGCCAAACAAGTAGAGTACTTCAGGTATCTCACTGGCCGGCAGGAAGAGATACTAATTTTGACTGTATGCTGAAGTGATTAAACCCATCGAAGCATTCACATAAAAAAAAGACGACACAGACCTTTAGTTGTGATGTGCAAATATTCACCTGTATCTGCGAGGCGTGCAAATCCATAGTGATGATGTGGTCTGCACCTGACACAGACAACATGTTGGCCACCAACTTGGCAGAGATAGGAGCACGACTCTGTGATAAAAATGGATCTGTTAAGTCATGTGGACCAAGTCTATTGGCAAGCTTAACATGTGAGCTAAAAATAGGAATGAACTTTGAAATTGGCATCATTTCTAAGATTACACACACACACATATGTATTTGTGTGTATATATATATATATATATATATATATATGTGTATTTGTATATATAAATATATGTACTTATATACACAAATACATACAAATACATATAAATACATACATATATATATAGCCACGTTTTAGACACAAAGGCTAACAGTTACCGTAAATGTACCGTATTTTCCGCACTATAAGGCGCACCTAAAAACCACAAATTTTCTCAAAAGCTGACAGTGCGCCTTATAACCCGGTGCGCTTTATATATGGATAAATATTAAGATTCATTTTCATAAAGTTTAGGTCTCAGGGCTACCGCGCATGCTCGTAACTATCGTTGCATGCTGGGTAGTGTAGTTGTTATATTTGCTAGCTCATAACAGCACATTGAGAGACACGCTTACGCGCTTAATTCAATACTCGCCGTCATTCCGGGTGGATTGACAAAAGACCTCCAGCCGCTAGTTATTGGTGTCAACAGGGCATTCGAAGCTAGACTGCTAACTGCGTGGGAACAATGGATGACAGAAGGCGAACACACCTTCACTAAGACGAGGAGGCAGCGCCAGACGACGCCAACATCTGCCAGTGGATCGTAAATTTGCCCAACTTTTCACTTCGGACACCGAAGACGAAGGATTTACGAATGAAGAATAACTTCAGAAAGTGAGCGCTATGTTTATTTTGTGTGTTGTGACATTAACGTTCGAGCAACATTATGTTGCTATTGCTCTGCACTATTTTGAATTTTACTATGTTTGTGATTGCACATTTGCGTACATTTTGGGAGTGAACAGAGTTGTTAGAACGCTGGTTTTTAATATATTATTAAAGTTTGACTGACCTATCTGACTGTTTTTTTGACATTCCCTTTAGCGCAGCGTAGGCGCGGCTTATAGTCCGGGGCGGCTTATTGGTGGACAAAGTTATGAAATATGCCATTCATTGAAGGTGCGGCTAATAATCCGGTGCGCCTTATAGTGCGGAAAATACGGTAACAATGATTGGAATAACAGAATTTATTATACCGGTACACTAGATTAAGACTGCATGATTTTGGCCAAAAATTAAGTCAACACTTTTCCCCCCGCTGAAAACTCGATTTCCAATTTCGATTTCGATGTTTTGAGAAACACTAAAAAAAGACAACAGGGCGGAATATCTGCGTTTTTCTTTTATAGTTAATTTTTTCTTGTTACTTACATACATACGTTTTTGCTCCATTTACATTTATTTTTTATTATTTTTACGATGTGCACCAAAAAGGCAAACGACAGAAAAGTGTTTCCAAGTTGTGTCTTCTTAGCACTTATGGAAGTGATAAAAGTTAGGTTGCCTCTGGAGATTTTTCCGCACACACTTCCTGGGCTTGTGTAGGCGGATCTCTGTTGGCGCTGCGAATACCGGTACTTTGCCTTTCGTGACTGCTTGTATTGGATTACCAAATAAATGCGCAACACTAGACTCACGCCTCTCTCGTTCTCCTTATGCTTACCTTCATCCATCCATTTTCTACCGCTTATTCCCCTTTGGGGTCGCGGGGGGCGCTGGAGCCTATCTCAGCTACAATCGGGCGGAAGGCGGGGTACACCCTGGACAAGTCGCCACCTCATCGCAGGGCCAACACAGATAGACAGACAACATTCACACTCACATCCACACACTAGGGCCAATTTAGTGTTGCCAATCAACGTATCCCCAGGTGCATGTCTTTGGAAGTGGGAGGAAGCCAGAGTACCCGGAGGGAACCCACGCAGTCACGGGGAGGACATGCAAACTCCACACAGAAAGATCCCGAGCCCGGGATTGAACCCAAGACTACTCAGGACCTTCGTATTGTGAGGCAGATGCACTAACCCCTCTGCCACCGTGACCTTATGCTTACCTCAACTTGCGAAATATAGCAACAAAGTAGAACAATTGGCACAACAAATCCCTTCTGCTATGTCTTATTCTCAAGCAAAGCAGATGCGTATGAAGCGTGTTTTGCAGCGGAGCTAAAAGGTTATGTCGCCACAGTTCCATTATAATCTGTTCACGAGCGAGGACAAACGCATTTGTGCCGGGGCAAATTTCATTTATAGCCACAAACAAATGAATAAATGGGAAACACTGATGTGTGTGTGTGGGGAGCATGCTCACTGGAAGAAGGAGCCTACAGTATAGCCTGGAAGTGCAAGACAGAGGAAAATGAATTGAAAATGTAATTTTTTTTAAAATTTTAAATATTGTTATAATTAGATAATCTGATTAGGATTTTAAGGGGAACTGCACTTTTTTAGAATGTTGCCTATAATTCACAATTCTAATGACAGACAAGAACACATGTCTTTGTTTCAATGCATTCTAACTCAAATACAAATTAATAAAAGTCTGCTTATAATGGAGCCATGATGTCATTGTGTCTATTTCGACCATACAACCCAATAAATACCCATGCAAAAAGCGCCAACAATATGATCTATTTTGTGACGTGAATATTAACCAAGTATAGGTTGTATTCACCTGACGTCAGGTCCAGATAATTAAATACGTGAGACTCGAAGTGAATGTGTAATCTTAGAAATAATGCCAATCTCAAAGTTCATTCTTATTTTTAGCTCAGATGTTAAGCTTGCCAATAGCGCTTATAATGGCATCTCTAATATTTGGTTAATATTCAGGTCACGATATGTATATAGAGTATTGTTGGCAGGTTTTGGATGGTTATTTAGAGGGTTTTGTGATCCCCCTTTGTTAGCGGACTTTTTATGTATTTACGACTGAGAATGCATAAAAAATAAAGAAAAATCTGTGTCCATGGGTTTGTTAATAATACACATCTCTCTCTAATGCAGTGGTTCTTAACCTGGATTCGATCGAACCCTAGGGGTTCGGTGAGTCGGCCTCAGGGGTTCGGCAGAGCCTCCGCTGCAGCGGTCAAGACACACCAGACTCATGAATTGATTAACGTGGACCCCGTTGAAAAACTTATTCG
The DNA here is from genome assembly GCF_033978685.3 of Nerophis lumbriciformis. Lineage (NCBI taxonomy): Eukaryota > Metazoa > Chordata > Actinopteri > Syngnathiformes > Syngnathidae > Nerophis > Nerophis lumbriciformis. Next base: position 3,018,071 of record NC_084582.2, on the reverse strand, counting down.
GGTGTTACCATTTAGTGGTCAACTGTACGGAATATGTACTGTACTATCTCCTATCCATCCATCTTCTTCCGCTTATCCGAGTTCGGGTCGCGGGGGCAGCAGCCTAAGCAGGGAAGCCCAGACTTCCCTCTCCCCAGCCACTTCGTCCAGCTCCTCCCGGGGGATCCCGAGGCGTTCCCAGGCCAGCCGGGAGACATAGTCTTCCCAACGTGTCCTAGGTCTTCCCCGTGGCCTCCTACCGGTTGGACGTGCCCTAAACACCTCCCTAGGGAGGCGTTCGGGTGGCATCCTGACCAGATGCCCGACCCACCTCATCTGGCTCCTCTCGATGTGGAGGAGCAGCGGCTTTACTTTGAGCTCCCCCCGGATAACAGAGCTTCTCACCCTATCTCTAAGGGAGAGCCCCGCCACCCGGCGGAGGAAACTCATTTCGGCCGCTTGTACCCGTGATTTTGTCCTTTCGGTCATAACCCAAAGCTCATGACCATAGGTGAGGATGGGAACGTAGATCGACCGGTAAATTGAGAGCTTTGCCTTCCTGCTCAGCTCCTTCTTCACCACAACGGATCGATACAGCGTCCGCATGACTGAAGACGCCGCACCGATCCGCCTGTCGATCTCACGATCCACTCTTCCCCCACTCGTGAACAAGACTCCTAGGTACTTGAACTCCTCCACTTGGGGCAGGGTCTCCTCCCCAACCCGGAGATGGCACTCCACCCTTTTCCGGGCGAAAACCATGGACTCGGATTTGGAGGTGCTGATTCTTATCCCAGTCGCTTCACACTCGGCTGCGAACCGATCCAGTGAGAGCTGAAGATCCCGGCCAGATAAAGCCATCAGGACCACATAATCTGCAAAAAGCAGAGACCTAATCCTGCAGCCACCAAACCGGAACCCCTCAACGCCTTGACTGCGCCTAGAAATTCTGTCCATAAAAGTTATGAACAGAATCGGTGACAAAGGGCAGCCTTGGCGGAGTCCAACCCTCACTGGAAACGTGTCCGACTTACTGCCGGCAATGCGGACCAAGCTCTGACACTGATCATACAGGGAGCGGACAGCCACAATCAGACAGTCTGATACCCCATACTCTCTGAGCACTCCCCACAGGACCTCCCGAGGGACACGGTCAAATGCCTTCTCCAAGTCCACAAAGCACATGTAGACTGGTTGGGCAAACTCCCATGCACCCTCAAGGACCCTGCCGAGAGTATAGAGCTGGTCCACAGTTCCACGACCAGGACGAAAACCACACTGTTCCTCCTGAATCCGAGGTCCGACTATCCGGCGTAGCCTCCTCTCCAGTACACCTGAATAGACCTTACCGGGAAGGCTGAGGAGTGTGATCCCACTATCTCCTAATAAAAGTTTAATTCAATCAATCGTGTAAATAAAAACTTCTCCCTATCGGCGTATCTGTACTGTAAAGTTAACATTTGAATGACAATGAAAAGGAAGTCTAAGTACCGGTATTATGGATACCCCCAAACAATGTTCCCTCTAATTTTCCATCTGATTTGCAAGTGTGTAATTTGTTGTGAGTTCATGCACTGTGTTGGTTTTGTTCTTTGAACAAGGTGATGTTCATGCACGGTTCATTCTGTGCACTAGTAAAAAAACATAACTGTCTTGAATTTGAAAAAAAAACAAAAAAAAAAAACATTTTATTTTCCACTAAAGAAGGGTTTGGTGAATGTGCATATGAAACTGGTGGGGTTTGGTACCGCCAACAAGATTAAGAACCACTGCTCTAATGTTTGCGTATTTCCAGTAAGACTGATCTGATACTATGGCCAAAGTGCAGAAGTGTTCCTCCAGGAATGTCAAGCTAAGGAAATTATCGAAGAAGTTCGGCGCGGAATATTCAAAATGGCTGAATGAATTTTCTGGCATTTTGTGATGTTTAGACGGTATTTTCACATACTTTGTGGATTCTAACTATAATTGGATATGGTTTAATAGATACAATGAAACAAATTTTCACTCTACTGGTACTTTAAACTCGCAGGATCACAAGCAGTGGCCTATACAATATGGGTGGACTTGCAACTAAAAAGCTGAGCAATGAGAAAAACCAAACAAGCAATGCATGGACGTTCATGGTCAGAGGCTTCTCGTCAAGATGTTGGATGGCAAACAGCATGACAGAGATAATTAGACATGTCCCTCACCCCCACCTTGTCCTTCTTATCCTGGCGGGCATATGGGAAGCAAGGGATGACTGCTGTAACTCTGCAGGCAGAGGCTATCTTGCAGGCGTTGATCATGATGAGGAGCTCCATCAAATTATCGTTGATCTCCCCACAGCCGCTTTGGACAATATAGACATCCTCTCCACGTACACTCTCCCCTATCTCCACGCTGTCAGAGGGAGGCGACAAAACAAACAGCACTTAGCAGCGGAGAGCTAACAAGACACACAACGTGGGGGAAGAACAAACAAAAGCTGGGTGTCATGTAACATGTGCTGGGACTTGGGTGTAAAATGACAAATATAATGGTTAGACCAGGGGTGTCAAACGTACGGCCCATGAGTGAGTTTGCCAAATACAAAAATGAGCTGAAATTTATGAATGAAAGAAAATGTGTCCACTGGATGTCGCAACAGCAATTCCTTATGTCCCCTTCAGAGAGGGCGTAGCTAAGTGTCTTGTTAAGATAAAGGTGACACTTCTGTGTTTGGACCTTATGTACTTACGCTGCTTATTAGGGATGGTATTAGGGATGTCCCGATCCAGGTTTTTGCACTTCCGATCCGATGCGATATTGTTTTTGCACTTACGATCCGATACCGATACTGGCCTATCCGAGCATATTAAAGTTTAAAGTTATTTAGCCTACTTAGTTGTCAGAATCATGTTGAAAAGGGTTTTATTACTCTTGATAACAACTAGCCAGCTGAATTAGGGGAGTTTGAATAATACACAATGGCTGGTAACAAGAAACTGACCTGTTTATTCAAGGATAAACACAAAATAGACAAAATTATACATGACAAACAGAAATGGCATCATTGAAACAAGAGCTGGGCGATATGGCCTTTTTTTAATATTGCGATATTTTAAGGCCATATTGCGATACACAATACCGTATTTTCCGCACTATTAGCCGCACCTAAAAACCACAAATTTACTCAAAAGCTGACAGTGCGGCTTTTAACCCGGTGCGCCTTATATATGGATTAATATTACGATTCATTTTCATAAAGTTTCGATCTCGCAACTACGGTAAACAGCCGCCATCTTTTTTCCCGGTAGAACAGGAAGCGCTTCTTCTTCTACTGTAAGCAACCACCCGCCCCCGGAAGAAGAGCGCGGATTTTCGTTTCATTTCCTTTGTGTGTTTACATCTGTAAAGACCAGACCACAAAATGGCTCCTACTAAGCGACACGCGTATAATGCAGAATTTAAACTTAAGGCAATAAGTCATGCCGAAGAACACGGAAATAGAGCAGCAGCAAGAGAATATAACAAATGAATCAATGGTGCGTAGGTGGAGGAAGCAAGAAGATGACCTGCGCCAGGTAAAGAAGACAAAACAGAGTTTCCGAGGGAACAAAGCAAGATGGCTACTGTTGGAGGACAAACTCGAACAGTGGGTTGTTGAGCAGAGAGCAGCAAGCAGAAGTGTCAGCACCATCACTATTCGAATGAAGGCAACAACGCTAGCAAGCGAACTTCACCTGGATGATTTTAAAGGTGGTGCTTCTTGGTGTTTCCGGTTCATGAAAAGACGCAATCTCTCCATCCGCACACGGACCACTATTTCACAGCAACTGCCTAAAGACTAAAGAAAAGCTGGCTACTTTCCGTGCATATTGTAAAAACAAGATAGCTGAAAAAAAGATCCGGCCAGAGCACATTATCAACATGGACGAGGTTCCACTGACTTTTGATATTCCTGTGAACCGCACTGTTGATACAACGGGAGCACGTACGGTGAATATTCGCACCACAGGGAATGAGAAGTCGTCCTTCACTGTGGTTCTAGCTTGCCATGCTAATGGCCAGAAACTTCCACCCATGGTGATATTCAAAAGGAAGACCTTGCCAAAAGAGACCATTCCAGCCGGCGTCATCATAAAAGCTAACTCGAAGGGATGGATGGATGAAGAAAAGATGAGCGAGTGGTTAAGGGAAGTTTACGCGAAGAGGCCGGGTGGCTTTTTTCACACAGCTCCGTCCATGTTGATATACGACTCTATGCGCGCCCACATCACAGATGGTGTCAAAAAACAAGTGAAGCACACAAATACAACACTCGCCGTCATTCCGGGTGGATTAACCAAAGAACTCCAACCACTGGATATTGGTGTCAACATGGCATTCAAATCACGACTGCGAACGGCGTGGGAACAATGGATGACCGAAGGCGAACACACCTTCACTAAGACAGGCAGACAGCGCCGGACGACATACGCCAACATCTGCCAGTGGATCGTAAATGCCTGGGCAGATATTTCGGTCACAACTGTGGTCCGAGCTTTCCGGAAGGCAGGATTCACAGAACTGCTGGACAACAGTGACACTGACTCCGATGACTTCGACGAGACGGGACCGGCCATTTTGGATCCCACATTTGCCCAACTTTTCAATTCGGACACCGAAGACGAAGAATTCGAAGGATTTACGAATGAAGAATAACTTCAGAAAGTGAGCGCTATGTTTATTTTGTGTGTTGTGACATTAACGTTCGAGCAACATTATGTTGCTATTGCTCTGCACTATTTTGAATTTTACTATGTTTGTGATTGCACATTTGCGTACATTTTGGGACAGAGTTGTTAGAACGCTGGTTTTTAATATATTATTAAAGTTTGACTGACCTATCTGACTGTTTTTTTGACATTCCCTTTAGCGCAGCGTAGGCGCGGCTTATAGTCCGGGGCGGCTTATAGGTGGACAAAGTTTTGAAATATGCCATTCATTGAAGGTGCGGCTAATAACCCGGGGCGGCTTATAGTGCGGAAAATACGGTATATATCTCGATATTTTGCCTCAGCCTTGAATGAACAATCGATGCATATAATCACAGCAGTATGATGATTCTATGTGTTTTGATTGATTGATTGAGACTTTTATTAGTAGGTTGCACAGTGAAGTACATATTCCGTACAATTGACCACTAAATGGTAACACCCGAATAAGTTTTTCAACTTGTTTAAGTCGGGGTCCACTTAAATTGATTCATGATACAGATATATACTATCAGATATATACTATCATCATAATACAGTCATCACACAAGATAATCACATTGAATTATTTACATTATTTATAATCCGGGGCGTGGAGGGGGGCGCCTGATTAAGTGTCAAAAAGAGAGCCAAAAGAGTTTGATATGAGAATAAATCTAAAGTTAAAATATAGGGTAGAAATGCACCCATTTGCAGGAAATGTACGTTTACCAAACAATCTGTCACTCCTAATCGCTAAATCCCATGAAATCTTATACGTCTAGTCTCTTACGTGAATGAGATAAATAATATTATTTGATATTTTACGGTAATGTGTTAATCATTTCACACATAAGTCGCTCCTGAGTATAAGTGGCACCCCCGGCCAAAGGATGAAAAAAACTGCGACTTATAGTCCGAAAAATACGGTACTTTAAATTAGGGATGTCCGATAATGGCTTTTTGCCGATATCCGATATTGTCCAACTCTTTAATTACCGATACCAACCGATATATGCAGTCGTGGAATTAACACACTATTATGCCTAATTTGGACAACCAGGTATGGTGAAGATAAGGTACTTTTAAAAAAAAATTAATAAAATAAGATAAATTAAAAACATTTTCTTGAATAAAAAAGAAAGTAAAACAATATAAAAACAGTAACATTGAAACTAGTAATTAATGAAAATGAGTCAAATTAACTGTTAAAGGTTAGTACTATTAGTGGACCAGCAGCACGCACAATCATGTGTGCTTACGGACTGTATCCCTTGCAGACTGTATTGATATATATTGATATATAATGTAGGAACCAGAATATTAATAACAGAAAGAAACAACCCTTTTGTGTGAATGAGTGTGAATGTAAGTGTATCTTGTGTTTTTTATGTTGATCTAAGTAAAAAAAAAAAAAAAAACGATAATAAAAACTAATTGTAACAGTATCTTGGGTTTTTATGTTGATTTAATAATAATAAAAAATAATAGTAAAAAAATAAAATTAAAATAAAAACGATACCGATAATAAAAAAAACAATACCGATAATTTCCGATATTACATTTTAACGCATTTATCGGCCGATATCGGACATCTCTACTTTAAATTTTTAATAACATCTTGTAATTTAATTTTGACATTATTTTTCATTTCATCTTTTGATAGATTACAAAAATAACACTGATGGGAGCATTTTAAGACTCAAATTCACCAATTATTATCACATTTATTCAGAAAGTATAAATGACGACAAATGAAGATAGACTATCAACCGCAACATGTAAGCGTTAAGTAAAACATTACGGTTTGTACATTTCCAGAATGTGCTTGGTCTGTTTTTAAACAAAAAGAACAATTTGGAAGTTTTCTTTATTTTTAAGTTATCGTGCCGTGTTTTTAGCAGTCCGGCCCACTTGGGAACAGATTTACAGAGTCATTCAAATAACTATAACATATAGAACATACTATATGTTTACCAAACAATCTGTCACTCCTAATCGCTGAATCCCATGAAATCTTATACGTCTAGTCTCTTACGTGAATGAGCTAAATAATATTATTTGATATTTTACGGTAATGTGTTAATCATTTCACACATAAGTCGCTCCTGAGTATAAGTGGCACCCCCGGCCAAAGGATGAAAAAAACTGCGACTTATAGTCCGAAAAATACGGTACTTTAAATTAGGGATGTCCGATAATGGCTTTTTGCCGATATCCGATATTGTCCAACTCTTTAATTACCGATACCAACCGATATATGCAGTCGTGGAATTAACACACTATTATGCCTAATTTGGACAACCAGGTATGGTGAAGATAAGGTACTTTTTAAAAAAATTAATAAAATAAGATAAATTAAAAACATTTTCTCGAATAAAAAAAGAAAGTAAAACAATATAAAAACAGCTACATTGAAACTAGTAATTAATGAAAATTAGTCAAATTAACTGTTAAAGGTTAGTACTATTAGTGGACCAGCAGCACGCACAATCATGTGTGCTTACGGACTGTATCCCTTGCAGACTGTATTGATATATCCATCCATCCATTTTCTACCGCTTATTCCCTTTGGGGTCGCTGGAGCCTATCTCAGCTACAATCGGGCGGAAGGCGGGGTACACCCCTGGACAAGTCGCCACCTCATCGCAGGGCCAACACAGATAGACAGACAACATTCACACTCACATTCACACACTAGGGCCAATTTAGTGTTGCCAATCAACTTATATATTGATATATAATGTAGGAACCACAATATTAATAACAGAAAGAAACAACCCTTTTGTGTGAATGAGTGTAAATGGGGGGGTTGGGTTGGTGCACTAATTGTAAGTGTATCTTGTGTTTTTTATGTTGATTTAAGTAAAAAAAAAAAAAAAACGATAATAAAAAAAAACGATACCGATAATTTCCGATATTACATTTTAACACATGTATATTATCGGACATCTCTACTTTAAATTTTTAATAACATCTTGTAATTTAATTTTGATATTATTTTTCATTTTATCTTTTGATAGATTAAAAAAATAACACTGATGGGATCATTTTAAGACTCAAATCCACCAATTATTATCACATTTATTCAGAAAGTATAAATGACGACAAATGAAGATAGACTATCAACCGCAACATGTAAGCGTTAAGTAAAACATTACGGTTTGTACATTTCCAGAATGTGCTTGGTCTGTTTTTAAACAAAAAGAACAATTTGGAAGTTTTCTTTATTTTTAAGTTATCGTGCCGTGTTTTTAGCAGTCCGGCCCACTTGGGAACAGATTTACAGAGTCATTCAAATAACTATTAACATATAGAACATACTATATGTTTACCAAACAATCTGTCACTCCTAATCGCTAAATCCCATGAAATCTTATACGTCTAGTCTCTTACGTGAATGAGATAAATAATATTATTTGATATTTTACGGTAATGTGTTAATCATTTCACACATAAGTCGCTCCTGAGTATAAGTGGCACCCCCGGCCAAACGATGAAAAAAACTGCGACTTATAGTCCGAAAAATACGGTACTTTAAATTAGGGATGTCCGATAATGGCTTTTTGCCGATATCCGATATTGTCCAACTCTTTAATTACCGATATATGCAGTCGTGGAATTAACACACTATTATGCCTAATTTGGACAACCAGGTATGGTGAAGATAAGGTACTTTTTAAAAAAAATTAATAAAATAAGATAAATTAAAAACATTTTCTTAAATAAAAAAGAAAGTAAAACAATATAAAAACAGTTACATTGAAACTAGTAATTAATGAATATGAGTAAAATTAACTGTTAAAGGTTAGTACTATTAGTGGACCAGCAGCACGCACAATCATGTGTGCTTACGGACTGTATCCCTTGCAGACTGTATTGATATATATTGATATATAATGTAGGAACCACAATATTAATAACAGAAAGAAACAACCCTTTTGTGTGAATGAGTGTGAATGTAAGTGTATCTTGTGTTTTTTATGTTGATCTAAGTAAAAAAAAAAAAAAAAACGATAATAAAAACTAATTGTAACAGTATCTTGGGTTTTTATGTTGATTTAATAATAATAAAAAGTAATAGTAAAAAAATAAAATTAAAATAAAAAATAAAAACGATACCGATAATAAAAAAAACAATACCGATAATTTCCGATATTACATTTTAACGCATTTATCGGCCGATAATATCGGACATCTCTACTTTAAATTTTAATTTAATTTTGATATTATTTTTCATTTCATCTTTTGATAGATTACAAAAATAACACTGATGGGATCATTTTAAGACCCAAATCCACCAATTATTATCACATCATTTCTTCAGAAAGTATAAATAATGACAGATGAAGATAGAATGACTATGAACCGCAACATGTAAGCGTTAAGTAAAACATTACGGTTTGTACATTTCCAGAATGTGCTTGGGAGAGAGAACAATTTGGAAGTTTTCTTTATTTTTAAGTTATCGTGCCGTGTTTTTAGCAGTCCGGCCCACTTGGGAACAGATTATTCCGCCATGTGGCCCCTAGGTACAAATGAGTTCGACACCCTCTACTTAGACAATGATTAAAAAAAAAAAAAGATGCACATAGCTTTTAAGATATTAAACAACAATTTGATCAACTTTTAGGGATAAAAAATAGAACTCGAGCGCGTATCGCCAAATGCGCGGCTATTTCTGCGTGACACGTTTAGCTAGGCTAGGTTGGCGCAGTTAGCTCGCAAGTTGGCGGCTTTGGGAGAAGCCAAACGCGACAATAGACTCACCATGTTTCTTGGTTGCTAAATTTCTTGGTTACCACCTTGCCCAACTCCAGACCCAGGCGGTCTGCTATCTTTTGAGACAGGTCCGGGTGAGAGCTACCGCTGAATATTTTGATATTCGGCATTTTGCTGCTGTCCAGGGCGTCGAGTCGTCGGTGGCTTTGTTTTTTTTTTAGTTTTTTTTTTAAAACAAGTCAAAACGTCCAAGACAGCGACCGAGAACCAAGCAACAGTTGTCTGGCTACAACAGTTGTCTGGCTACTCGCAGCAAGGACCAGCACTCACGACCTAGCCACCTCTAGCTGCACACATCATCTTCCTCTCCCTGCTGCGCGCACACTTTCACTTACGTCTTCTCGTGATGACGTCACCACGCACTGCGCGTCAGCGGTCGGTGCTGCGTTCAGGCAAACTCGGACATTGCACTATTTGAAATGGGGGAAAAAAAAAGCCGAGACTCAACTTGGAAAATCCAGAATCGCCTTCAAAGCAACGACAATACAATAATATCTATAGTCTTTTGTGCAATAGTATACGTCTGTGACGTTTTGTCTGCCTTTTGTTTATTCAAGTGTAGTGTGTCGTCACTCGTCAGACTCATTTTAATATTTTTTTATTTTTTTATTTTTTTTTAAATAAATCTTTACTTATGAATTTCAGCATTTACAAACAGTTGAAAATAATCCATCCGTCCATTTTCTACCGCTTATTCCCTTTGGGGTCGCGGGGGGCGCTGGAGCCTATCTCAGCTACAATAATCAAAGTAAATACAAAAACAGTACAAAACAGTACAAAAGCAGTACTAAGCAGCGCCAGACGGTTGTAAATTCAAAGTAACTAAAATAGAATACAAAATATATATCATACTTGCCAACCTTGAGGGGGAGGAGTATATTTATCACTAGAATTCAAATTAAAGTATTTCTTATATATATATATATATATATATATATATATATATATATATATATATATATATATATACACTGTATATATATATATATATATATATATATATATACATACAGGTAAAAGCCAGTAAATTAGAATATTTTGAAAAACTTGATTTATTTCAGTAATTGCATTCAAAAGGTGTAACTTGTACATTATATTTATTTATTGCACACAGACTGATGCATTCAAATGTTTATTTCATTTAATTTTGATGATTTGAAGTGGCAACAAATGAAAATCCAAAATTCCGTGTGTCACAAAATTAGAATATTACTTCAGGCTAATACAAAAAAGGGATTTTTAGAAATGTTGGCCAACTGAAAAGTATGAAAATGAAAAATATGAGCATGCACAATACTCAATACTTGGTTGGAGCTCCTTTTGCCTCAATTACTGCGTTAATGCGGCGTGGCATGGAGTCGATGAGTTTCTGGCACTGCTCAGGTGTTATGAGAGCCCAGGTTGCTCTGATAGTGGCCTTCAACTCTTCTGCGTTTTTGGGTCTGGCATTCTGCATCTTCCTTTTCACAATACCCCCACAGATTTTCTATGGGGCTAAGGTCAGGGGAGTTGGCGGGCCAATTTAGAACAGAAATACCATGGTCCGTAAACCAGGCACGGGTAGATTTTGCGCTGTGTGCAGGCGCCAAGTCCTGTTGGAACTTGAAATCTCCATCTCCATAGAGCAGGTCAGCAGCAGGAAGCATGATGTGCTCTAAAACTTGCTGGTAGACGGCTGCGTTGACCCTGGATCTCAGGAAACAGAGTGGACCGACACCAGCAGATGACATGGCACCCCAAACCATCACTGATGGTGGAAACTTTACACTAGACTTCAGGCAACGTGGATCCTGTGCCTCTCCTGTCTTCCTCCAGACTCTGGGACCTCGATTTCCAAAGGAAATGCAAACCAAACCAAGCATGCGTGCCTTTCGTGAGCGCACTGCGCGCGGAGTGACCCCTGTTACGCGCCCCCGGCAACAGGGGTGGCGGGCAGGTAAGCTGCGCGGATGCATCGGTGTTGCCGGACCCATCACTACTATCCATCCATCCATCCATTTTCAACCGCTTATTCCCTTCCGGGTCGCGGGGGGCACTAGAGCCTATCTCAGCTACAATCGGGCAGAAGGCGGGGTACACCCTGGACAAGTCGCCACCTCATCACAGGGCCAACACAGATAGACAGACAACATTCACACTCACATTCACACAAGGCGCCAGAAGGTAGTTGTAGCAGCTTGAAAAAACAATGATAAAAAAAAATCAGGCTGGTGAGAGCATTATTCTCAGTCTAGGGATCTACAAAACCCCAAACCAGTGAAGTTGGCACGTTGTGTAATTCTTAAATAAAAACAGACTACAATGATTTGCTAATCCTTTTCAACTTATATTCAATTGAATAGACTGCAAAGACAAGATATTTCATGTTCGAACTGAGAAACATTTTTTTTATTTTTTTTACAAATAATTATGAACTTAGAATTTAATGGCAGCAACACATTGCAAAAAAGTTGGCACGGGGGCATGTTCACCACTGTGTTACATGGCCTTTCCTTTTAACAACACTCAGTAAACGTTTGGGAACTGAAGAGACACATTTTTTAAGCTTCTCAGGTGGAATTCTTTCCCATTCTTGCTTGATGTACAGCTTAACTTGTTCAACAGTTTCCGTTGTGGTATTTTAGGCTTCACACATTTTCTATGGGAGACAGGTCTGGACTACAGGCAGGCCAGTCTAGTACCCGCACTCTTTTACTATGAAGCCACGTTGATGTAACACGTGGCTTGGCATTGTCTTGCTGAAATAAGCAGGGGCGTCCATGGTAACGTTGCTTGGATGGCAACATATGTTGCTCCAAAACCTGTATGTACCTTTCAGCATTAATGGTGCCTTCACAGATGTGTAAGTTACCCATGTCTTGGGCACTAATACACCCCCATACCATCACACATGCTGGCTTTTACACTTTGCGCCTATAACAATTTGAATGGTTCTTTTCCTCTTTCGTCCAGAGGACACGACATCCACAGTTTCCAAAAAAAAAAAAATTGAAATGTGGACTCGTCAGACCACAGAACACTTTTCCACTTTGCATCAGTCCATCTTCGATGAGCTCGTTTCTGGGTGTTGTTGATCAATGGCTTTCGCTTTGCATAGTAGAGTTTTAACGTGCACTTACAGATGTAGCGACAAACTGTAGTTACTGACAGTGGGTTTCTGAAGTGTTCCTGAGTCCATGTGGTGATATCATTTACGCACTGATGTCTGTTTTTGATACAGTACCACCTGAGGGATCGAAGGTTACGGGCATTCAATGTTACTTGCAGTGATTTCTCCAGATTCTCTGAACCTTTTGATGATATTACCAACCTTAGATGGTGAAATCCCTAAATTCCTTGCAATAGCTTGTTGACAAATGTTATTCTTAAACTGTTCGATAATTTCCTCACACATTTGTTCACAAAGTGGTGACCCTCGCCCCATCCTTGTTTGTGAATGACTGAGCATTTCATGGAAGCTGCTTTTATACCCAATCATGGCACCCACCTGTTCCCAATAAGTGTTTGATGAGCATTCCTCAAGTTTCTCAGTCTTTTTTGCCACTTGTGCCAGCTTTTTTGAAATATGTTGCAGGCAGCAAATTCCAAATGAGCTAATACCGTATTTGCAAAAAATAACAACGTTTTCCAGTTCCAACGTTGAGTATCTTGTCTTTGCAGTCTATTCAACTGAATATAGGTTGAAAAGGATTTGCAAATCATTGTATTCTGCTTTTATTTCCGATTTACACAACGTACCAACTTCACTGGTTTTGGGGTTTGCAGAACACCACCGGCTAGCTTAAGTTACCATTAGTAAAAAAAACTATTTAAATGTCTTGCAATTCTTTCGAAGGTTTGTGCCCTGTTGGCAGCCATGTAAAGGTTGCAAACAGTCACTTTAATTGCAGACAGCTAATTGTCCATTCTCTAGGCGAGCATAAAGCAGAGCATATGTGCGAGTTTCAAAAAGCTAAGCATTTATCTATTAACAGGAATCCAGTAGTCCTTTCCATGAGGGCTCTTATCTCTGGAACGCTGATTGTGTCACTTGGTATCGTGATTATATCATTGAGACAGAGGCAGGTACAAACTACATTGTAGAGCCACTGAAGCCATAATCTAAAACCACACCAAAATTACATGTATTTTATTGTACATTATTTTATTTTCTGTTTGTTCCAATGCTACAAAAAGTACATTTTCATGGTACAGTGATGTACCATGAAGCTAATTCATTTAGTATCGTAGTTTAACTTATATAGCTAGAAATAAAAGATTACAACATCAATAAATACAAATACTGTTTATACAGAATATATATTCACATACGGCCAATCTGGACCTACAAACCCCGTTTCCATATGAGTTGGGAAATTGTGTTAAATGTAAATATAAACGGAATACAATGATTTGCAAATCCTTTTCAACCCATATTCAGTTGAATATGCTACAAAGACAACATATTTGATGTTTAAACTCATAAACATTTTTTTGTTGTTGCAAATAATCATTAACTTTAGAATTTGATGCCAGCAACACGTGACAAAGAAGTTGGGAAAGGTGGCAATAAATACTGATAAAGTTGAGGAATGCTCATCAAACACTTATTTGGAACATCCCACAGGTGAACAGGCTAATTGGGAACAGGTGGGTGCCATGATTGGGTATAAAAGTAGATTCCATGAAATGCTCAGTCATTCACAAACAAGGATGGGGCGAGGGTCACCACTTTGTCAACAAATGCCTGAGCAAATTGTTGAACAGTTTAAGAAAAACCTTTCTCAACCAGCTATTGCAAGGAATTTAGGGATTTCACCATCTACGGTCCGTAATATCATCAAAGGGTTCAGAGAATCTGGAGAAATCACTGCACGTAAGCAGCTGAGCCCGTGACCTTCGATCCCTCAGGCTGTACTGCATCAGCAAGCGACATCAGTGTGTAAAGGATATCACCACATGGGCTCAGGAACACTTCAGAAACCCACTGTCAGTAACTACAGTTGGTCGCTACATCTGTAAGTGCAAGTTAAAACTCTCCTATGCAAGGCGAAAACCGTTTATCAACAACACCCAGAAACGCCGTCGGCTTCGCTGGGCCTGAGCTCATCTAAGATGGACTGATACAAAGTGGAAAAGTGTTCTGTGGTCTGACGAGTCCACATTTCAAATTGTTTTTGGAAACTGTGGACGTCGTGTCCTCTGTACCAAAGAGGGAAAGAACCATCCGGATTGTTATAGGCGCAAAGTTGAAAAGCCAGCATGTGTGATGGTATGGGGGTGTATTAGTGCCCAAGACATGGGTAACTTACACATCTGTGAAGGCGCCATTAATGCTGAAAGGTACATACAGGTTTTGGAGCAACATATGTTGCCATCCAAGCAACGTTACCATGGACGCCCCTGCTTATTTCAGCAAGGCAATGCCAAGCCACGTGTTACATCAACGTGGCTTCATAGTAAAAGAGTGCGGGTACTAGACTGGCCTGCCTGTAGTCCAGACCTGTCTCCCATTGAAAATGTGTGGCGCATTATGAAGCCTAAAATACCACAACGGAGACCCCCGGACTGTTGAACAACTTAAGCTGTACATCAAGCAAGAATGGGAAAGAATTCCACCTGAGAAGCTTCAAAAATGTGTCTCCTCAGTTCCCAAACGTTTACTGAGTGTTGTTAAAAGGAAAGGCCATGTAACACAGTGGTGAACATGCCCTTTCCCAACTACTTTGGCACGTGTTGCAGCCATAAAATTCTAAGTTAATTATTATTTGCAAAAAAAAAATAAAGTTTATGAGTTTGAACATCAAATATGTTGTCTTTGTAGCATATTCAACTGAATATGGGTTGAAAATGATTTGCAAATCATTGTATTCCGTTTATATTTACATCTAACACAATTTCCCAACTCATATGGAAACGGGGTTTGTACATTATGTTCTTCATAAGTACAAAGGGGCAATACAATCTCACCTCTGGCAATAGTACATCCATCACATAGGCCACCTGATCTGCAAACCTCCTGACTGTTGTGTATTTTTAATAACCAATGACAAGAAAGACGAGGCATGATGTCTCCAAGGTACGGAAAACAGTCGAAAAAACGGAAAATAACAGAGCTGATTTGACTCGGTGTTTGAGAAAATGGCGGATTGCTTCCCGATGTGACGTCACGTTGTGACGTCATCGCTCCGAGAGCGAATAATAGAAAGGCGTTTAATTCGCCAAAATTAACCCACTTAGAGTTCGGAAATCGGTTAAAAAAAAAAGGTCTTTTTTCTGCAACATCAAGGTATATATTGACGCTTACATAGGTCTGGTGATAATGTTCCCCTTTAATGATGTAAATATCAATAAAATAATATTGTTGAATAATGAGTCACAGTCACATCTAAAAAAATGGCACAATCAAGCACCCCAAATGATTTATGGGAAATTTTGGTCGAATTTATGATTCATGGGAAATTTTTGGTAGAATTTATAAAATGTGTTCTTGCAATTTGAGATGTATTTACTGTACTAGAAAGAAAAGATACAGTAATGTAATCAGCATTTCATTTAATTTATTCTTTTTTTTTTTTTTCAATCATAGAAAATGGGCCAGTTGACATATTCACAAGTGTGAAAGCATCTTCTTTTTTTTTCCATTTCTGATAGCGGGCGTGACACAAAGACTTCAGACAGGAGGATGATGTGTTAGTTTTATTAAAATACATATAAAACTACTTTGTGTTTTTCTTATATATGTCCTAGATTGCACAATGTACAACAGCACACAGAAAGCAAATTGTTGGTGCGCCTGACAACCTAACATGACACAGGATCCTATGAAGGCTTTAGATATGAGAATTATGTCAAACTCATGGTTGAAAGATGGGGGAAAAAAACACTGAATTACACATTATTTCAACTTCAGTTCTAAATCCAGAAGCTGTGTGAAATTTGAAGAGCATTGCTGTTGGATGAGTGTACTTAAAACTATAGCATCTTTTACAGTATGTAGTATTTTGCGCTATATGGCAGCACACCATCATGCCCCCTTTGCTTGTACAACCAAATTCACATATTAAGCATTTCTGAGTTCATGGTGCACCTTCTTTCTCTTCATGTTTTAATTGCGTCTGGATTGTCCATTTACAAAAAAACAACAACTGGCTTCTTGTGCACATGAATAGTGAGATGCAAGTGGCATTGTGAAGCAACACATATTTTGTATTTGGATGCAGTGTGGGCGCTCTTTCTCTACAGGATGGTATAGTACAGAGGATAAAAGTGTTACTTGGGTCTCTGCTACATGATACCCAGTGCATACCAATAGGGTCAGCATGACTAAGTTTAATAAGTTGCGCTTGGCTTTGAGCATTTTTTATTATCCAACACTGGCGCTGATGTCTTAAATATGTCCGACATAGCCAACAGACATTTCTTCATTACAACATTTAGTTCCACGTATCGACATAGTCACCAACCATTGCTTTAAACTATGCACTTTACAGCAGTCGCTACTTGACCAATTCTCTTTAATGTCCAGAGTAGAGATGCGCGGATAGGCAATTATTTCATCCGCAACAGCATGAGAAAGTCGTCAACCATCCGTCATCCACCCGATGTAACATTTGATCCGCCCGCACCCGCCCGTTGTTATATATCTAATATAGACGATGCAAGGCATTAGTGAGGTTATAAAGCTTTTGCCTGTTAAAGAAAGGAGACTGATCCAATGCAGCACAGACATTCGCGTGCCACGCTGTCACGACCCAGACGCACACCAGTGCGCAATCATATGGGAGCCGCGCTGAGCGCACCTCCAAGCGCGTCTCGCTGCCGGCGACGGCCGGGTATGGGCCCGACGCTCCAGCGCCATCCATTCTCAGGGCTAGTTGATTCGGCAGGTGGGTTGTTACACACTCCTTAGCGGGTTCCAACTTCCATGGCCACCGTCCTGCTGTCTATATCAACCAGGGTGAGCCCCACCCCTTTCGTGAGCGCACTGCGCGCGGAGTGACCCCTGTTACGCGCCCCCGGCAACAGGGGTGGCGGGCAGGTAAGCTGCGTGGGAGGAGCGCGGAGTGTGACCCCTGTTACGAGCCCCCGGCCACGGGGGTGGCGGGCAGGTAAGGTGCTTACCTGCTGCGCGTGATGCCGGCCGCGGCGAAGGCGGACGAAGCGGGGTGTCGGTGCGGTGGTGACCCTGGACGTGCGTCGGGCCCTTCTCGCGGATCACCTCAGCTACGGCTCCCGGTGGGGCCCTCTCGGGGCGTCCCTTCTCCGCTCCGTAAAAGTGTCCATCTCTTTTTCTTTTTTTTCTTCTGTTGTGGCATATGCTGCAGGTGCCTGCTCGTTTTTCGTATGTGGGTAACAACATTTAACTATGTATATATATTTCCCAATTGGTTTAACTGCCACCCGCCTGAATCTATTTAAAATCTAATTTTTTTTAATTTCAACCGCCCAACCCGACCCGACCCGACCCGACCCGACCCGACCAGACCCGACCCGACCCGCGGATAAAATCTAATTTTTTTTAATTTCATCCGCCCGATCCGCGGACTCCGCGGTTGTGCCCGCAAACCGCGCATCTCTAGTCCAGAGCATATATTTATTATCTTAATAATTCTCTTTAAATATATTTATAACTCTTTTTCTCCACAAAATGTTTTATATTTTCTAAGTAGACACAACTCAAATCTATACTACATATAAAATATACGATATTGACTTATTTGTTTTGATAATATACTGATGAGGTGATTAGCCCTGTATCACCCAGTCTTTTTCGGGGGTTCTGTTCGCTTGTGCATTGGTTTGGTGAATCTTTACATTTCAGAGCGATATCCACAAGGCTACCTCAGGGCCTGTAAACATGGGATGGAACAGCTGCATTGAGTATCCATTGCACATTCAGTAAAAATGTAAACAATAAATAAATAATTGATGCGCATAAGTTGGTTTTGTTCACAACCCCGCCAAAGTTCTCCTTACTGGGCAGAGAGCACTTTGATGGGTCGGGTGAGTGAGCTCATGTTGTTGGTGTTGGAGGACACTTGAGGGCTCACTGTTTTCGTTGGCAGGCTGCTCGAATGTCCCATCGATTCCTCGGCTGCGCGAAGAAGCAAAGTGTAGTTAATAGCGACTTCCTCCACTTTCCTCAACAGCTGCTGTCTTTGAGTTTCTGTGCGAACCCCTCGGACCAGTTTAATGAAGGTCTGCGTTAATTCGCACAACACTTGAAAGCTGGCTGTGACGACCGCCAGCATGCAAGTCGGGCTTTTTTCCACACTCGCCACTCTCCGACAAGATGCTCGGAATTCTTTGAAGCGCACCGCCAGCTCCTGTTTGTACTCTGTAATCCGTGAGGGCTGAAGACGAGCCTCGCCCTCAGCTTGTGGGCTGTTTGCACACTGACGCAGGATAGCTAATAACTCATTTGCATCCAACTGGGCGTTTAGGAAGCCATCAGGCAGGCTGAAGGATTTCCCCTGTAGGGTCTGGACCCGGGCCAGGCTCCCCTCCAGTGTACCACATGCTCTAAGGTCAATCTCTTGTGCGTGCGGCTCTTTCCCTGTGTCTTCTTCTCCACTGCAGTCCTCTGCATTAAGAACCTGGAGGGTTTTGCTAACAACAGGGAAGGTACTTGAGTCCAGCTCCATACCTGGAAGAACCTGAAGGGGAATGGAGTAGGATAACTCGTCCTTCTCACTGCTCTCATCTGCTGCCTCACATTTCCTGTAGCAGAAACAGAATGAGCAGCATTTGTCCCTGTCGTCGCTGTCTTCGCTGGGCAAGGTCAGCAGAACCTCCGCGGTCTCTCCTTTATTTTCACACAATAACTCATTGCTCTGTATGAAAAACACACCCTTTTTCCCCTTCCCGTCCGGCTGAAGAGATTGTGTATGAATTGGCTCCACTGGGGTCGGCAGCCTCAATCCTGTGGCCCTCACTCTCTCCATCTCTTTCTCAAGACTTTTGGTTTTGGGCTTCACCTCAGCATAAACAGGCGTGTTAGTATTGTTATCGAGCTCTCCAATGCTATATCGCCTCTGGAGTTTTTGTGGTTCATCCACGTAGTCTGTTTGTGAGGTACCAGTTGGCAAGCAGGAGCCCTGCTCTCCCCTAGGCTCCCTTGATTCAAGGCTGATGGAACGTATTCGTGCAGTCTTGACTTCCAAATTCTGAGATCTTCTTGTAGCACCTTCACTATGAGGTGCTTTGGTGACTGTGGGAGGGGTCTTTTCTGTAGTTCTCTCCCTGCCTCTGTTCTGCGTTTCTGCCGTGGAGCCAACTGGCGTATCAGGTAACCTCATACCTCTACACATTCTCTTACAGTCACAGCTACGTCTCTGCTCCCTGGAGATACCTGGTGCTTTTAGGACAGGGCTGTTGCGTAGTTGACATGCACAAGGAGTCCCTGAGGGCACAGGTGAGGATCCTTGGGGCAAAAATTCTCCCTGTGAGGACTTGGGTTTCAGCAGCTCTTCTAAGAACTCCAACTCGTACTGACGAACCTTTTGCAGTTGAGCCCTTCGCTCATCTGTTTCCCTCCTCATTCTTGCCGGGAACGTTGCTGAAAGTAAATTTCTAATGCTCAAAAAAGGGGCACTGCGCTGGGATTTCCCCTTTAAACTGCCCACTTTCTTTGATTCTCTCGCTGGCAGAGTATATACCTTATCTAAAGAGGATATTGGTGTGTTATCCTCTAAATTAGGTAATGATTTTGTGACACATATCTGTGGCTCGGAGTGGGATTTACCAGGGACAACATCTGTCATGCTATCGGCTTCATCTTTTCTCTCTGCTTTTAGAGGCAAATTAGGAGAATAGTTTATCTGCACTTTAGGACTTGGTTTTGCCAAATTACATTCTGCTGCCATTTTTATGGCATTTTCTTTGTTGTTAGCCAAGAAGAGTCCTTTTGCTTGTAGACGCTCATCATCAGTAGGGGATGAGGATTGAAACACTACTACCTTCTGAACCTGTGGATCTTTGATTCTCAACTGAGGCCCGGGTCCCTGTTGCACCGGGCATGTGCAGAAAAGATCATTAACTGACAGAAATTCTGTCGAGCTGGAAGGCTTCCTGGTCTCGCTAGAGGCAGTCTCGGCGTCTTGGCACAGGTTAGTCAGGGGAATCTTGGCTGAGGCAGTTCTGTCCACAGGTAATAGAACAGATAAGGCTTTGTCTGTATTAAGAGGTGGTGTTGTCTTCTCCTTTACGCCATCAGGAAGATTTAGCCTTTGAACATCCCCAGTGACACTGGACGACTTTGGATCTTTAGTGACTTGTGCTGAAAGCGAAACCTCAGACACTTTTAGTTCTTCAGCTGGTTTAGATGTCGGATTAGGGATGTTTGCTTTAGTAGAATCAAAGTTTGCATTTAATTCAAGTATCTGTTCATTCTGAATAGTATCTTGATTGCTTCTATGCTCCCTCACAACACCAACAATTCCAGAGTCTTGACAAGGGTTGACTTTGAAGGGTACAGTCTTGCTGAGAATTACTTGCTTGGGTGGACATCCAGCACGTATCTGACCCACAGAAAATGCCCCTGTCCCTATTGTCTTTGCTGTGCATCCAGGGATTGCCAAAGGAAAGTCGCGGCGGCAGAGGCGACTTTCCTTGTTTATATGATGTGTTAACAGGTAAGTCTGGTTTTGATTCTGCTTCATCGCTGAAACCATCTCAGAAACATCTGTCAGTTCAGAAGAATTGGTCTCATGGCCTGAGTCCAACGATGACTCTGGTGTAATAGCAGCCAATACGATGAGCCCTGAGGAATGGGACATAAACGCACATGAGTAGGATTATCAAAGAAATTAAATCACCATTAAAAATGCTTTGTAATCAATCATTTGCAACTACGTAGATTCATCTTAAGCAGTGTCCAGTTTTTCTATTTAGTCTCTTGGTATTCAGTTTTTGCCATTCTAAATGATCACTACATTATTGGACATTCTTTGCTCAGAGACAAATAACATGCCATATTTCTTCTCTTAGTAAATAAGCCAGGATGAGATAATACAATTTTCAAGAGACAAGATTTATAAAGTAGAAGTAAAAAACTATTAGGCTTAGGTTTGTTTCTCTTGTCTTTAACTATTTTTTTGTCTATGTTTAGTAAACAGTAATGCTAAATTACAATAGGGTGTTAATTTACTTTTATGATGTGTTTATGCAGCCATTATGTATGAATTACTGCCATTTGAAATAGTAACATTTGGTTGCCATTTCTCTGTAGGAAAACAGGCGATTCTACACTGCAAATGTAGTGTAAAGGTCTGATTACAGTTACTGAGATGTGCACGATAGTATGACTGAGGCTGTTGACCTGCAGTCTGTGTTGGCTGTTGGTGGGGATGGGGGTACTCCTCAGAAGCTGCCAAAGCCTCTAGAGCCTGTAAGGTGGACACCAAAGCATCGTCAAGTTCCTGTGCATGATCTCGAACTGTTCTTGTAGCCACGTTATCAATTAGTGTCACAGGCACGGCTTCTTTAGTTTGGCGCTGTTTCCCACTGGTAATTGCTGCGTTGCCGCTGGTTCGAGCCTTCCTTCCTCTCTTTGAGTCATCCTCATCAGAGCTATTGTCTCTAAAGCCAGGTGGAGGGGCAGCAATCGCAGGTGGTGGTAGCTGCAGCTTTTCGCCTTCAACGGGTGGCTCCTCCTCATCGTCGTCCTCATTCCCAGGGGGTGGCAGGGCCATGAGGTCAACGCTACCTCCATTTCGAGAAGCACAAGCACTAGAGCACACTTTTCCTGAGCTTCGACCACTGCTCCCAGCTGTTGACAAATCTCCATTCCGCTGCCTGTCTTTGCAGGAGTCACAGAAGAACCGTGGTGCTTTCTGCGTCTGAGCCAATGTTTGAGCTCGGACTCTAAATCCTGCATTATCTACTGGGGGGTTCACTGAAACCCCAGCAATATCCTCGGTACTCTGTTGCGTTGGATCTGACTTGGTGCGGGGCCGCCCAGGGGCCTCCTGGGAAATAAAGTTCTCATTGATGTCAAGTTCAGCTTCAGGGTGTGCTTGGAGCTCATGAAACTGTTGTTGTTCCTGAAGGTGGAAATGACACAGACCTAGATGTTGAGACTCTGCAGGAGCTACGGCCCTGGAAGACCCTGTCTCTCTGTGCGAGTTTTCTCTCTCATCCCCTCTTCGCCCTCCACTTGGTAATCCGGTTGCCCCAGAGCGTGGGTGTGAATGGTGGGAGCTTCTGTAATCTGAGGACAGAATTGTCAGAGCAGTGAAGAGTTTGAGGCTTTTAAACATTTGTTTGGTTGATTTTTAAGAAGATCCAAATGGGAAAGCAGAGGCAACAGTTGATGATCTCATGTGGAGTATTTTTTATTTCACAAATGGATGTTGAAAGCTGACGTCTGAGGTTGTAGGGTTAGGTTCAGGTGGAATGTGATGGTATGACGATCCCTTCCTTGATGCAGACTACAGGTAGACACAGCAAATGGCAGTAGATCTGTTCATGCTTGAACAAAAGTTTGAGATCACAGCAAAAGGTTGCACACTGGAATTCCATAATGTTATGGTTGGCTTGCAGGAAAAAGAATGAGTATGTCATTCTGATGAGCCAAGATGAAGATGACAGACAGCAGAAGGTGCCACGTGATGTCAATTCAACGTTATTACATGTTCTGTCTATGCAATGTATTAGCCAACAAATATGATAAACCAACTATTCTAACATGCTGTTGTGTTGTGTTGTGTTGTCCCAAGGCAATACAGTGTAACTTTTGTGATGCACCACAAATGTCCTAAAGGATTTTGAAGTCAATTGTGTTTTGTACCAACATACCTGCCTTGGTCATATGAGACTGACCAGGGATCCTGAAGTAAATGTTCCTTTTAGGGTCTACAAACAGTTTGTAGTATCCAGAGATGAGGCAGGCAAAGTTACTGGCATCAGGCCATTCCATGAGTAGCACAAGGGGCTGCAGAGTGTAGCAGGGAAGGGAATGTTAAACATCAATAATGAAGAAGTACTCATCATATTTTATACATTATTTAAGTAAAACAGCGTTGTAATACCTTGCCATCGTGGATTGACACCTCCACCCGCGCCACTCCTTGGGTCTCTCGATAGAGCTGGATCTTGGATATTCTACTAAACTCTGTCAGAACGGTGGTCAGGTTGTTTTTCAGATCAATCACATGGCTGATTCCATGTCGAGGACCAACCAGAAGAGTTGTGGCTGATTGTTTTTCATCCTGTAGAACAGGGGTGTCAAACTCAAATACAGAGTGGGCCAAAATGTAAAACTGAACAAAGCCGCGGGCCAAGGTTGAACAAATTAACCTTTTAATAGGGACCCAAACAAGTTTTGCATTGAATATTGAACAAGCAAGGCTTATATAACTTTATAGTGACATGCAAAATCCAGTTTCAAATAATAATAATAATTAAAAAAATCAATGGCATATCAAATACAATTTAAATAAAAATGTAATGCCTCTTTTCTCTTTGCAGCCTTCTGAGGTAAATATCAACATTAACTTTTTCCACAGGCTAATACATTTGAAAATAAAATAACAATGAATAAACCAACCATTCAGGACTTTAAACTGCTCAGTTTGCAACACACTGATCTAATCTAATGTGCCCAAGCCAGTACCTGACATCTTTTCTGGGATGCTAGTTCATTAATGTCGGGGCTCAGGCTTTGAGCTGAGGCAACCTTCATTATCGAACGAAGGTGTTCATCAGTCATTATATCTCGTAGTCCACCCGGACCACAGTCTTGGGGGCGTGCCTTAAATGCACTGCCTTTAAAGTACTCTACGAGCTATCGTCACGTCCGCTTTTTATCCATTCTAACATTGTTCAGACCCAGTCACAAGATATGTGCGGTTTCTGTACGTACACACGAGTGAATGCAACGCATACTTCATCAACAGCGATACAGGTTACACTGAGGGTGCCAGTGTAAAAAACTTTAACACTGTTAGAAATATACGCCACACTGTGAATCCACACCAAACAAGAATGACAAACACATTTCGGGAGAACATCTGCACCGTAACACAACATTAACACAACAGAACAAATACCCAGAATCCTTTGCAGCACTAACTCTTCCGGGACACTACAAAATACACCCCCACTACCACCAAACCTCCCCCGCCCCCCACACACACACCTTGTAGCGTCCCGGAAGAGGCCACCCTCCAGCTCCATGCGGACCTGAGTCCGCTTTCCAACAATATAAAGAACGTCTACAGTAAAGCAGTCCGTCTGCCGTAAACATCAATGTTGTGACACTCTTAAACAGGACAATACTGCCATCTAGTGCATTTGATGAAAGCACTTTTGTGCGTGCCACACAGCAATGCATCATCAGAGACCCTGTTCAGCATGGTTAGAAAGATAGTGACAGAGAATAGAACAAGGATGGACAATTCAACCCTTAACTCAACAATGAGTAGATGAGTGTTATGTGTGTGTATATGTGTAAATAAATGAACACTGAAATTCAAGTATTTCTTTTATTCATATATATATATATATATATATATATATAGCTGGAATTTACTGAAAGTCAATTTTTTCTTATATATATATATATATATATATATATATATATATATATATATATATATATATATATATATATCCATCCATCCATTTACTACCGCTTATTCCCTTCGGGGTCGCGGGGATATATATATATATATATATATATATATATATATATATATATATATATATATATATATATACACACACAGGTAAAAGCCAGTAAATTAGAATATTTTGAAAAACTTGATTTATTTCAGTAATTGCATTCAAAAGGTGTAACTTGTACATTATATTTATTCATTGCACACAGACTGATGCATTCAAATGTTTATTTCATTTAATTTTGATGATTTGAATTGGCAACAAATGAAAATCCAAAATTCCGTGTGTCACAAAATTAGAATATTACTTAAGGCTAATACAAAAAAGGGATTTTTAGAAATGTTGGCCAACTGAAAAGTATGAAAATGAAAAATATGAGCATGTACAATACTCAATACTTGGTTGGAGCTCCTTTTGCCTCAATTACTGCGTTAATGCGGCGTGGCATGGAGTGGATGAGTTTCTGGCACTGCTCAGGTGTTATGAGAGCCCAGGTTGCTCTGATAGTGGCCTTCAACTCTTCTGCGTTTTTGGGTCTGGCATTCTGCATCTTCCTTTTCACAATACCCCACAGATTTTCTATGGGGCTAAGGTCAGGGGAGTTGGCGGGCCAATTTAGAACAGAAATACCATGGTCTGTAAACCAGGCACGGGTAGATTTTGCGCTGTGTGCAGGCGCCAAGTCCTGTTGGAACTTGAAATCTCCATCTCCATAGAGCAGGTCAGCAGCAGGAAGCATGAAGTGCTCTAAAACTTGCTGGTAGACGGCTGCGTTGACCCTGGATCTCAGGAAACAGAGTGGACCGACACCAGCAGATGACATGGCACCCCAAACCATCACTGATGGTGGAAACTTTACACTAGACTTCAGGCAACGTGGATCCTGTGCCTCTCCTGTCTTCCTCCAGACTCTGGGACCTCGATTTCCAAAGGAAATGCAAAATTTGCATGGTTGGGTGATGGTTTGGGGTGCCATGTCATCTGCTGGTGTCGGTCCACTCTGTTTCCTGAGATCCAGGGTCAACGCAGCCGTCTACCAGCAAGTTTTAGAGCACTTCCTGCTTCCTGCTACTGACCTGCTCTATGGAGATGGAGATTTCAAGTTCCAACAGGACTTGGCGCCTGCACACAGCGCAAAATCTACCCGTGCCTGGTTTACGGACCATGGTATTTCTGTTCTAAATTGGCCCGCCAACTCCCCTGACCTTAGCCCCATAGAAAATCTGTGGGGTATTGTGAAAAGGAAGATGCAGAATGCCAGACCCAAAAACACAGAAGAGTTGAAGGCCACTATCAGAGCAACCTGGGCTCTCATAACACCTGAGCAGTGCCAGAAACTCATCGACTCCATGCCACGCCGCATTAACGCAGTAATTGAGGCAAAAGGAGCTCCAACCAAGTATTGAGTATTGTACATGCTCATATTTTTCATTTTCATACTTTTCAGTTGGCCAACATTTCTAAAAATCCCTTTTTTGTATTAGCCTTAAGTAATATTCTAATTTTGTGACACACGGAATTTTGGATTTTCATTTGTTGCCACTTCAAATCATCAAAATTAAATGAAATAAACATTTGAATGCATCAGTCTGTGTGCAATGAATAAATATAATGTACAAGTTACACCTTTTGAATGCAATTACTGAAATAAATCAAGTTTTTCAAAATATTCTAATTTACTGGCTTTTACCTGTATATATATGAAATACTTGACTTGGTGAATTCTAGCTGTAAATATACTCCTCCCCTCTTAACCACGCCCCCACCCATGCCCCCGCCCCAACCATGTCCCCCGCACCCATCCCCACCCCCACCCCCCACCTCCCGAAATTGGAGGTCTCAAGGTTGGCAAGTATGGAATGAGTGTAACTGGGGGAGGGAGGTTTTTTGGGTTGGTGCACTAATTGTAAGTGTATCTTGTGTTTTTTATGTTGATTTTATACCACTGGTATAAAGTACAGCACCAACGCACACTTTTTTTTGGCAACGCACTTTCAATACACGATTGTGGGACACTGAGACTTAGTTATTCAAGGTCTTGTATGTAATATGCAACCTTTAAAATGTTAAAAGATCCATATGAAAATAACACAGTGGCTCTTACCATTTCAACTGTGTTGAACAGTATTCCCCCAAAGGGTGGGAGGTCATTGAGTACACGCATGTACTGCAGCTTTCCCTGGAGAGGAGGCACCTGTCAACAGAAAACAATATTTCAAAGCTCATTCTTCCAAAACAACCTCATGGTGGCACTGTTGAGCCACACATGTTGTAATAAAGGCTTCTGCAACACTTACATCCAAAACCTCAAATGAGCTTTTTCAAAGCTGCAGGGTTGGTAATTATACAGACTTAGCAGGACAGACCACAAAATACAATAGCTTCTTGTCTCCACCTTTACGGAGCAAGCGTAATAGTCTTAGAACAATGTCAATCATCTTTTAAAAAGACATAAAAACTGTCTGGACAATGGCAGTGGAGAATTGTCAAATCTCTTATTGGCATTTTGAGTTCATTTTACAAGATAAGTTAATGAAATTCAGGCTATGTCCACATTCAGGACAATAATGCTTCCAAAAATGTAAATCATCTACAGAAATATTTTCTGCTGAGAAAACGTATAATAAATGTTTAATTTAGTTTCTCAAGAACAATTATTCAATACATAAAATCCTTTTGAAACGCCTCGAAATACAAACCCCGTTTCCATTTGAGTTGGGAAATTGTGTTAGATGTAAATATAAACGGAATACAATGATTTGCAAATCATTTTCAACCCATATTCAGTTGAATATGCTACAAAGACAACATATTTGATGTTCAAACTCATAAACATTTTTTTTTGCAAATAATCATTAACTTTAGAATTTGATGCCAGCAACACGTGACAAAGAAGTTGGGAAAGGTGGCAATAAATACTGATAAAGTTGAGGAATGCTCATCAAACACTTATTTGGAACATCCCACAGGTGTGCAGGCAAATTGGGAACAGGTGGGTGCCATGATTGGGTATAAAAGTAGATTCCATGAAATGCTCAGTCATTCACAAACAAGGATGGGGCGAGGGTCACCACTTTGTCAACAAATGCGTGAGCAAATTGTTGAACAGTTTAAGAAAAACCTTTCTCAACCAGCTATTGCAAGGAATTTAGGGATTTCACCATCTACGGTCCGTAATATCATCAAAGGGTTCAGAGAATCTGGAGAAATCACTGCACGTAAGCAGCTAAGCCCGTGACCTTCGATCCCTCAGGCTGTACTGCATCAAAAAGCGACATCAGTGTGTAAAGGATATCACCACATGGGCTCAGGAACACTTCAGAAACCCACCGTCAGTAACTACAGTTGGTCGCTACATCTGTAAGTGCAAGTTAAAACTCTCCTATGCAAGGCGAAAACCATTTATCAACAACACCCAGAAACGCCGTCGGCTCCGCTGGGCCTGAGCTCATCTAAGATGGACTGATACAAAGTGGAAAAGTGTTCTGTGGTCTGACGAGTCCACATTTCAAATTGTTTTTGGAAACTGTGGACGTCGTGTCCTCCGGACCAAAGAGGAAAAGAACCATCCGGATTGTTTTAGGCGCAAAGTTGAAAAGCCAGCATGTGTGATGGTATGGGGGTGTATTAGTGCCCAAGACATGGGTAACTTACACATCTGTGAAGGCGCCATTAATGTTGAAAGGTACATACAGGTTTTGGAGCAACATATGTTGCCATCCAAGCAACGTTAGCATGGACGCCCCTGCTTATTTCAGCAAGACAATGCCAAGCCACGTGTTACATCAACGTGGCTTCATAGTAAAAGAGTGCGGGTACTAGACTGGCCTGCCTGTAGTCCAGACCTGTCTCCCATTGAAAATATGTGGCGCATTATGAAGTCTACAATACCACAGCGGAGACCCCCGGACTGTTGAACAACTTAAGCTGTACATCAAGCAAGAATGGGAAAGAATTCCACCTGAGAAGCTTCAAAAATGTGTCTCCTCAGTTCCCAAACGTTTACTGAGTGTTGTTAAAAGGAAAGGCCATGTAACACAGTGGTGAACATGCCCTTTCCCAACTACTTTGGCACGTGTTGCAGCCATGAAATTCTAAGTTAATTATTGTTTGCAAAAAAAAAATAAAGTTTATGAGTTTGAACATCAAATATCTTGTCTTTGTAGCATATTCAACTGAATATGGGTTGAAAAGGATTTGCAAATCATTGTATTCCGTTTATATTTACATCTAACACAATTTCCCAACTCATATGGAAATGGGGTTTGTAATTAGTAGTCCACAGGCAGTGGTTTTCTGAAACCGAAACTGCTCTCGCTAATCTTCAGAAATATGCACAAAATCCCTATAAACAAAAAAACACGAATGCCTCAGATTGTATAAAGTAGAGCAATTTTGTTGAAAGATTGCATCACCTTCCAGATCTCACCTGTGTGCAACTACATAGGGAGATGCACTTTTGAACAATGATTATTCAGACAACATGGGTGCTGGGTACGGCTTTAGTCAAGTCATGTCTCAGACAAGAGATTAGTGTTATCAGTGGTTGCACCTTGTTGCCCGATGGTGGTGGATGCTGGTAGGTCTTCAACAGCTGTGACAGAATCTTGCACACATTCTTCTCCTTGACTGTTGGAAGCAGTGTGAGGGGAAGGAAAGGCTCAAGTCCCCACTCCTTTCTGTGATGGAGAAAAAAAGAACACAACTATAATGATTTGACTAAAGAAAGTTGTAAACATGAAGTCACATTCGGTGAGACTGAACACTCGTCATAGCCAGTGGACGTTATTACAAGAAGAGTAGATATTTTGCCCTTCTCTGGCTGTGATGGCACAAGCTAATTGTAAGTTGGGGTTTTGAAATAATACATTAAGATTTCACGAAGCAATGGGTTTCTTTCTTTAATGATAGCTGAAGAAAAATAATAATAATTGACCTCCGTTTTTTTAATAAAAAAACAAATGATATTCAGTGGGACTGCTTAAGTCTGACACAAACTGTTTTGGAAATTTTTTAAACTAAAATAATGCTATTTGTTAACAGTAGAAGGGAAAGCATACTTTCCAACCTTGAGACCTCAGATTTCGGGAGGTGGGGGGCGTGGCCGGGAGTGGGGCGGGGCGTGGTTAAGAGGGGAGGAGTATATTGACAGCTAGAATTCACCAAGTCAAATATTTCATACATATATATATATATATATATATATATATGTCTTAATAAGGTTATCCAAAAAATAGTGCTCGATACCGTAGTAGAGCGCAATATATGTATGTGTGGGGAAAAAAATCACAAGACTACTTCATCTCTACAGGCCTGTTTCATGAGGGGGGGGGTACCCTCAATCATCAGGAGATTTTAATGGGAGCATTCGCATACCATGGTTTATATAGGTCACAGAGTGGGTGGGTACAGGCTGGCCTAGGGGCGTGGTGATTGGCTCATGTGTTACCTAGGAGGTGTTTCCGTCTGTGGCGGCATGTTGTTACAATTTCGCTGCGCTTGTTGAGGGATGACAGGTCTGGACGGTAAATAATAAACAGTTTCTCTTTCAAGCATAGGTTGCATCTTTTATTACCACTATTGTAAGGTATGCTGTCATCTAGCAAAGCTGAATTTGACCAAGCAACCCTCCCGTACCAAAAAGCCCTTGATGAAAGCGGATACAATTTCACCCTCACCTCTGAACCCACGCCAGGAAACCAGCCAAAAAAGAACAGAAAACGAAACGACATCATCTGGTACAACCCCCCATACAGCAAAAACGTCTCAACTAACATTGGACACAAATTCCTCAATCTGATTGACAAACACTTTCCCAAAGACAACACCCTAAGAAAAGTATTCAACAAGAACAACATTAAATTGAGCTACAGCTGCATGAACAATATACGACAAATCATCTCAAACCACAACAAAACAATTGCAAATGAGCCGTCGGCCCCCAGACAGAGCGACTCCAAAACCAACAAAGACTGTAACTGTCGAAAGAAACCTGATTGCCCTCTCAACGGGGGGTGCTTACAAGCATCAGTTGTCTACCAATCTAAGGTAATACGCAAGGACATTAACACATCCGACACATATGTAGGATTAACCGAGGGAGAATTCAAAACCAGATGGAACAATCACAAGGCTTCTTTCAGGAACCAAAACCTGCGAAATACCACAGAACTCAGCAAACACATTTGGGACCTCAAAGACAATAATGTTGAATATTCAATAACATGGCAAATTCTTGCATCCAGTACACCTTACAATAGTGGTAATAAAAGATGCAACCTATGCTTGAAAGAGAAACTGTTTATTATCTACCGTCCAGACCTGTCATCCCTCAACAAGCGCAGCGAAATTGTAACAACATGCCGCCATAGACGGAAACACCTCCTAGGTAACACATGAGCCAATCACCACGCCCCTAGGCCAGCCTGTACCCACCCACTCTGTGCCCTATATAAACCATGGTATGTGAATGCTCCCATTAAAATCTCCTGATGATTGAGGGTACCCCCCCTCATGAAACAGGCCTGTAGAGATGAAATAGTCTTGTGATTTTTTTCCCCACACATACATATATATATATATATATATATACATATATAAAATAAAGACTTGACTTTCAGTGAATTCTAGCTATATATATATATATATATATATATATATATATATATATATATATATATATATATATATATATATATATATATATATACATCCTGAAAATATGCAAACAAAACTGTGTTTAGATAATTGATACTTCAAACTTGCTTAAATAAATCTTAAGGAATATAACATAACTTGGCTTCTGAGAGCTTCAAAATGTAATGAATAAAATGCTAAA
Organism: Nerophis lumbriciformis; assembly: GCF_033978685.3. Classification (NCBI taxonomy): domain Eukaryota; kingdom Metazoa; phylum Chordata; class Actinopteri; order Syngnathiformes; family Syngnathidae; genus Nerophis; species Nerophis lumbriciformis. The sequence goes on along the minus strand of NC_084582.2, from coordinate 2,986,169 downwards.
GTTGTTGATAAACAAGCAATTATTTTAATAATTAAATATGGTCATTTTAAATGAATTATTATTTTAATTTAAAATTAATTATTTCAAATATGTTTATTTTAATGTATAATTCTATGGCTGGATGTAATAAGGAGTCGGAAAAAATACAAATAAAAATACAATTAATTTTGATGTTTTTAGCAAAATATAGTAACAATTTATTTATTTTTTTATTTTTTTAATTAATAAATATATTTATTTGTAGGTAAGATAAACATAATAATACAATTTATCTCTAGTCTGGATGATTTAGTTCTTGTCACCCTGTTGTCCTCCCGTCTTGAAAAAAGCCTGTCCTCACTCAGGTCCGCATGGAGCTGGAGGGGGCGTGGCCTCCAGCTCCGGCTGAAAATCGGGAGATTTTCGGGAGAATATTTGTCCCGGGAGGTTTTCGGGTGAGGCGCTGAATTTCGGGAGTCTCCCGGAAAATTCGGGAGGGTTGGCAAGTATGGGAAAGTCAAACACAAATACAAATAGATGGAGTAGATATTGAAAGGGTAAAAGGAAACACATGTTTGGGTGTGATATTAGATGATAAAATGAACTGGAAACCTCATGTAAAAAAATATACAACATAAAGTAGCAAGAAACACGTCAATAATGAATAAAGCAAAACATGTTCTAGACCAGGGGTGCTCATTACGTCGATCGCGAGCTACCGGTTGATCTCGGAGGGTGTGTCAGTCGATCACCAGCCAGGCATTAAAAAAATAGTCCTAAAAATGAGCGATCATAAATCTTCACTATGACGTCACTTTCGTCACTTGATTGACATTCACGGCACCCGAGGGTCTTCTGAGATGACGCTGGCTGCTGCCAGCTCATTAAAATTACCGACTGGAAGGCAAGAAACACTTTATTTCAACAGACACTGGCGGCATACCTGTCATCAAAACTCCAAAGACCGACTGCACAGTTGCACAATAAAAGCTCTGCTTCATCCTGCCTGCGCTACCAAAATAAGAGTCTCAGAAAGCTGGCGTGCACAAGCTAGCAAGCTACGGAGTTTGCCGACAATGTATTTCTTGTAAAGTGTATACAAAGGAGTACGGAAGCTGGACAAATAAGATGCCAAAAACCAACCACTTTCATGTGGTATTGGACAGAAAGGAGGACTTTTTTTCTCCTCCATTCGAAAATGCGGACGTTATCAGCACCACTGTCTGATTCCAATCAATGCAAGTCATCAGAATCAGGTAATACACCAACTTATATTCTTGTCTTCATGAAAGAAAGGAATCTATATGTGTTAAACATGCTTGTATTATCTTTAACCACCTTTAACTTGTTAACAATATTAACTATATGTGTTAAACATGCTTGTATTATCTTTAACCACCTTTAAGTTGTTAACAATATTAACTATATGTGTTAAACATGCTTGTTTTATCTTTAACCACCTTTAAGTTGTTAACAGTATTAACTATTTGTGTTAAACATGCTTGTATTACTTTTAACCACCTTTAACTTGTTAACAATATTAACTATATGTGTTAAACATGCTTAAAGATAATACAAGCATGTTTAACACATATAGTTAATATTGTTAACAAGTTAAAGGTGTTTAAAGATAATACAAGCAATATTAAAGATTAAAGATTAAAGATAATACAAGCAATATTAACTATATGTGTTAAACATGCTTGTATTATCTTTAAACACCTTTAAGTTGTTAACAATATTAACTATATGTATTAAACATACTTGTATTATCATTAAACACCTTTAATTTTTTAACAATATTAACTATGTGTTAAACCTGCTTGCATTATCATTAAACACCTTTAACTTGTTAACAATATTAACTATATGTGTTAAACATTCTTGCATTATCTTTAAACACCTTTAACTTGTTAACAATATTAACTATATGTATTAAACATACTTGTATTATCATTAAACACCTTTAATGTATTAACAATATTAACTATATGTGTTAAACATGCTTGCATTATCATTAAACACCTTTAACTTGTTAACAAAAACATATATTTCATAAATAAGTAAATATAAATGATATATATGAATGAGGTAGATCCCCACGACTTGAGCAATTGAAAAGTAGCTCGCCTGCAGAAAAAGTGTGAGCACCCTTGTTCTAGACCATAAATCACTTCATATTCTTTACTGCTCGCCAGTGTTACCGTATCTGAGTTATTGTGCAGAAATATGGGGAAACGACTACAAATGTGCGCTTCATTCACTAACTGTGTTACAATAAAGATCAATTAGAATAATGCATTATGTTGGAGGAGAGAAAGACTGAGTCATAACCTATGCAAAGGCGAGAGAAAAAAAAACAAGAGAAAAAGAAGCTATTTTTCGTCCTCTTCTACTGATGTTTTCCTGAAGATGCTTGAAGAAATGCTGAAAGAGCATGAGGAAACACGGGCTATGGTGTCAACGGAAGAGCAGGGAAGTCCAGAAATGGCAATTCTTTCACATTTCTTTTTTGCTCATAATATTTACTATATCAGCTTTGAAGTAATCATGGACCAGGGGGACAAAAACATGCAATTAAGTGATCAAAACAACAGTTTCACATGTCTTTATCCACACTGTTAATGCGGGGAAATGGGGTCTTGTCACACCAAGAGGGGGCGGCATATCAAGTCTGGCGATAGAAAGGGGGCGTTCCAAGTAGAGTTAGTTATCTACCAATTAGGTAGGTCGGTCTTTATTGTCATTGCACAAGTCCAACGGAACTTTGTTTTCAGCAATTACTTAATGACTAATTGATATTATGGGAAATGGCTGCCAGCGCCAGATTCATTTTCAGGAGCAACAAATACACAAAGAGAACTTGTTAGTGAATTGTTGGTCATCTGGACGCGATAGGGCATAACCTTCCTGAAAATAATTACCTATATGGTTTGTGGTCAATTGGTTTACAGGGGAGCAGGGTTAGAGGTGAAGTACACTCTGGACTGGTCACTAATCAATCACAGGGCTCATAGACCATACTTGCCAACCCTCCCGGATTTTCCGGGAGACTCCCGAAATTCAGCGCATCTCCCGAAAACCTCCCGGGACAAATTTTCTCCCGAAAATCTCCCGAAATTCAGGCGGAGCTGGAAGCCACGCCCCCTTCCAGCTCCATGCGGACCTGAGTGACGTCAGGTGCGCAACACCACGTAAATCGTTGGCCAACCAAAAAGTAACCCCAGTACGCTATAGCCAACATTCACCAGGAGATGGCAACAGACAAACATAGATCACTATTACATTCCTCCCCTTTTAGAAATGTATAGAAGTTACTCAAAATAAATAAACAACCCAAACAAAAAATGCAGCAGCTCAATTAAAAAACTGTACTTAAGCCACATTCTTTTCTTTTTTTTTTTTAGTACTGAACTCTTAACCCTCATTTATAAAAAAAAATAACATGCTTATTATACAAACAGTATTTGTACACCTTTAACACAGATTTTTATACTGTCTTCAGAGATTCAGTTTTTTTGGTGGTACTCGAAACCTTTCTGGGTACCTGCGAAAGGGTGTTCAGCATGGTTGGAAAAATAGTGACAGAGAATAGAACAAGTGTTAGAATAATTGTTTGTAAGTTATCACAAAAGAAACATTATATTGCATTATGTTCCTGATGAGAAGATGAAGGCTGTATTTCGAGGCCTAACAAGAGGAGGAGGGCTCGTGAAACGCCACTGTGATTTCAACACGGACAGATGGCAGGATATGCTCAACTCCCGGAGGAACTCTCTTTGAAGTGTTAAACGAACTCTCTTTGAAGTGGTTCCCAAACTCTCTTCCAACTATTTGGTCAACGCTATTTACGACCCGCTGCCCTCTTGAAGTTGCTGTGGACAGGAGACGGGAGGGGTTGTCCATTGTCCTCCAACACCTGCCCCAGCTGGATCCAGGAAGAGCCCAAGCCCGAGAAGTCCTCTTCTTGGACTTCAAGGCGACCGAAAACAATGACTGTTTTACATACTCCCAATTCCTGCTGTGACATATGTTGGTGCGTGAACATGGAACATCTGAATTAAAAGAGGAGACGAAGACCTTCTTCGTCAGAGCGTGCTAAGACACTGTAAGAGGTTACAGGTTGACGCATGTCTCTCACCAATTAAGTCCAAATTGAATTCTGTCTCTGTTTGATTCCTTTCCTTTTGTCTTGTGTAATAGATGTCCTGTGTTTGAACGTGACAACAAGGATGGACAATTCAACCCTTAACTCAACAATGAGTAGATGAGTGTTATGTGTGTGTATATGTGTAAATAAATGAACACTGAAATTCAAGTATTTCTTTTATTTATATATATGTATATATATATATAATAAAATAAATATATATATAGCTAGAATTCACTGAAAGTCAAGTATTTCTTATATATATATGAAATACTTGACTTGGTGAATTCTAGCTGTAAATATACTCCTCCCCTCTTAGCCCCGCCCCCAACCACGCTCCTGCCCCCACCCTGACCACGCCCCCACCTCCCGAAATCGGAGGTCTCAAGGTTGGCAAGTATGTCATAGACAACCATTCACACTCACACCTAAGGACTCTCCGAAGAATCCAACATACATGTTTTTGGGATATGGAAAAAAAAGACGCAAGCACAATAGTTCACACACATGAGTAATTTACGTTGTCATTTTGAGACGGTGAACTTACTCCACATGCTTGAGAGAAATCTTCTGATTGGGCCTTGCCGAGGACACAGTGATGTAGATATGGAGAGCGGCCAGTCGTAATGTGATGTCAGATTTCCAATCCATACCGAAGCGTTCCTTGATTACATCATTGCGATTCTGTGTGGACATGATATGTGATTCTTTGAAAACTGTTCAATGCAAACATCACTATTAAACATTCATTTTAAGGGTTACTGCAAAGTGCTAAAACATCCAAACTGATAATCATGTAAAGTTGTCGGCTGTAGAGGTGAATGCGATTGTAATTGATTAAGACAAATATGTTTGACTCATTCGTGTAATTTCTCTGTAGATTCTGTAAATATCAGCCAAGAAGGCAAATCATTTAAGGGAACTTGAACATACCCTAGCATACACTTGCACCTCCTGGTACCCTAGCACCTCCAAATCCCTCAAATCTAAACTCCAAACATCCCAGAACAAGCTAGTCAGATTACTTCCAGACCTCCACCCCAGATCCCACCTCACTCCTACCCACTTCTCCAAAGTGGGCTGGCTCAGGGTGGAGGACAGAGTAAAACAACTTGCACTGAGCCTGGTCTATAAAATCCGCTACACCTCCCTGATACCGAAGTACATGTCAAACTACTGCCATAACCACAACACCAGGGGGTGCTCCACTAACCACGTTAAACCCAGATTCCGATCTAACAAAGGTCTTAACTCATTCTCCTTCTATGCCACATCAATGTGGAATGCGCTCCCAACAGGTGTAAAAGAAAGGGCATCTCTATCCTCCTTCAAAACCGCAATAAAAGTACACCTCCAGGCAACTTCAACCCTAAACTAACACCCTCCCCGGATTGTAAATAATCAAATGTAAACAATCAAATGTAGATACTTTTCTTATGCCTTCTGATCTCTCTCTCTCTCTCTATGTCCACTACTTGCTGTACATATCCTACCAAGTCAGACCTACACTGTTTCAATATCCATTTCTCTGTTCTCAATTGTTGATGACTGATGATAACAACCAAACCTTACCCCCCAACCCCCTCCACACCCCGGATTGTAAATAATTCATTGTATATACCCTGATGATTATCTTTTGTGATGACTGTATTATGATGATAGTATATATGATGGTATATATCTGTATCATGAATCAATTTAAATGAACTTATTCAGGTGTTACCATTTAGTGGTCAATTGTACGGAATATGTACTTCACTGTGCAACCTACTAATAAAAGTCTCAATCAATCAATCAATCAATCAATGTCACAGTTGACTGTGTGATGTGGAAGTGATCGCCGATGAACAGTGACATCATTTTATGGGGCGTGGCGCGGATGGCACAGCGGCCATGCCAGCAACTTGAGGGTTCCAGGTTCGATTCCAGCTTCGGCCATCCGAGTCGAGTCCGTTGTTTCCTTAAGCAAGACACTTCACCGTTGCTCCTGATGGGTCGTGGTTAGCGCCCTGCATGGCAGCTTTCCGCCATCAGTGTGTGAATGTGGAAATAACGTCAAAAGCGCATTGAGTACCTAATAGGTAGAAAAGTGCTATACAAATATAATCCATTTGCAGAGGTGGGTAGTAACGCCCTACATTTACTCCGTTACATCTACTTGAGTAACTTTTGGGATAAATTGTACTTCTAAGAGTAGTTTTAATGCAACATACTTTTACTTTTACTTGAGTATATTTATAGAGAAGAAACGCTACTTTTACTCCGCTCCATTTATCTACATTCAGCTCGCTACTCGCTACTGATTTTTATCGATCGGTTAATGCACGCTTTGTTTGTTTTGGTCTGTCAGACAGACCTTCAAAGTAGGATCTATCGCATGCCTGCGTTTCACCAATCACATGCAGTCACTGGTGACGTTTGACTCCGTTTCACCAATCAAACAGAGCCAGGCGGTCACATGATTAACAAGTTTAAGCTTACATGAACTCGAAAGCACATGGCGGAAAGTAACGTGAGCAGATATTTTGGCTGTCACCGTAGGCTGATGTTAGCTTCCCTGCTATGAATCACTGTCAAATGTGCATCGTGTGGGGACATTTATTAACGTACTGCAGCCTCATAGATACACACACACACGCACACACACACACACACTAGAGATGCGCGGTTTGCGGACACAACCGCGGAGTCCGCGGATTATCCGCGGATCGGGCGGATGAAATTAAAAAAAAAAAGATTTTATCCGCTCGCGGGTCGGGTCGGGCGGATTAATTAGATTTTTTTTTTTTTTTTTTTGCGAGTGGCAGTTAAACTAATTGGGAAATATATATACATAGTTAAATGTTGTTACCCACATACGAAAAACGAGCAGGCACCTGCTGCATATGCCACAACAGAAGAAAAAAAAAAAAAGAGATGGACACTTTTACGGAGCGGAGAAGGCCCCCGACGCCTCGCCGGGGTCCGGGACCGAGGCCCCTTCCCCCGAGAGGGCCCCACCGGGAGCCGTAGCTGAGGCGATCCGTGAGAAGGGCCTGACGCACGTCCAGGGTCACTACCGCGCCCACCGCACCGACACCCCGCCTCGTCCGCTTTCGACGCGGCCGGCGTCACGCGCAGCAGGTAAGCAGCTTACCTGCCCGCCACCCCCGTGGCCGGGGGCTCGTAACATGGGTCACTCCGCGCGCTCCGCCCGCGCAGCTTACCTGCTTGCCACCCCTGTTGCCGGGGGCGCGTAACAGGGGTCACTCCGCGCTCAGTGCGCTCACGAAAGGGGTGGGGCTCACCCTGGTTGATATAGAGAGCAGGACAGTGGCCATGGAATTTCATTTAAGGTTTGTGATAAACCATCAAACTCATTCGTTAAAAGGACTCTATAGTAATATAAAGCGAATTTTTCTGGACATTATCATGCAAGAAAAGTTTATTTTTGGGATCGCGATCACCGCGTAATGATTTTTAAAGGTTGCATTACATTATTAACTGTCCCATGTGATCAGCCAGTGCAATTGGAAGTCCATGCTCAATTATTGCCTCCGTAAATAAAACTTCGGCATTTATCACATCCAAAGAATCTGTTTGGGCGACGAAAAACGTTGAAAGTTTGCCACTTGTATCGCTAGCAACGGCATTAGACTTGTGTTTTTTTGTCCCAACGTGGTCTTTTACATCGCTAATTCCTCCGTGTCCGATCGAAAAATCTTGTCTGCACAAGGTGCAATTCGCGTAGTTTTCACCCTTTTTTTTTTTTTAATTAATATTAGATATATAACAACGGGCGGATGGCGGGCGGATGCAGTTCTGATCAAACGTTACATCGGGTGGATGGCGGATGGTTGACGACTTTCTGACGCGGTTGCGGATGAGATAAATTGCCTATCCGCGCATCTCTAACACACACACACACACGCACACACACACACACACACAGTCGCGCACACACTCACGCATGCATATAAACACCAATCAGTGTGTTCCCAGATGCAGCCCACACCTATCAGTTTATGGTTTACGTAAAGGCTAACTTGTTATTTTCCTTTGTAATCTCTGCCTACTGAGCCTATGGTGAAGTGAAGTGAAGTGAATTCTATTTATGTTGCGCTTTTCTCTAGTGACTCAAAGTGCTTTATATAGTGAAACCCAATATCTAAGTTACATTTAAACCAGTGTGGGTGGCACTGGGAGCAGGTGGGTAAAGTGTCTTGCCCAAGGACACAACGGCAGTAACTAGGATGGCGGAAGCGGGAATTGAACCTGCAACCCTCAAGTTGCTGGCACGGCCGCTCTACCAACCGAGCTATACCACCCCCATGGGGCTGTTAAGTTATTGTGGCTCAATTTGCTTTAATTTTTTTTTATGTTAATGTATTATTATTTAATATATATTATTGTTTGCTCTTGAACGCATCATAATTATCCCCTCAACTCCCCCCAAAATGGATTAACTCGCTGGAATAAAAAAGACAATATAACATACATCCATAAACACGGATGCATATGAAAATGTGCAATATATTTATCTGTACAGTAACCTATTTATTTATTTATTTTTTATCCTGCACTACCATGAGCTAATGCAACAACATTTCGTTCTTATCTGTACTGTAAAGTTCAAATTTGAATGACAATAAAAAGGAAGTCTAAGTCTAAGCCTAAGTCTAAGTTTTAGTTGCTTAAGAGATATTCCTGGCTCTGAATGTGCTCATTGCTATTTTTATGTTTTTGTGCATTATTTGTTGCCGTCATCATTAAACGACAACACATCGACGAAAGTGAGAAAATGGCGGATTGCTTCCCGATGTGACGTAACAACGTGACGCCATCGCTCCGAGAGCGAATAATAGAAAGGCGTTTAATTCGCCAAAATTCACCCATTTAGAGTTCGGAAATCGGTTAAAAAAATACATGGTCTTTTGTCTGCAACATCAAGGTATATATTGACGCTTACATAGGTCTGGTGATAATGTTCCCCTTTAAATGAAGTAAATGCTAGTGCCATTATCTTGACATAATGATATGCGCTCGGCATTACATTTCTTGAAACCAGCAAACTTATACTAAAACTAATTTATTATTGTTCTTAATGGAAAGGCAACAAGGCAACCGCTTGTTACTCTCTGGGTCTCTAAAAATGCATTTTTCCGTCGATAACATGACATAATCGTGCCAAGTGCGTGCTCTTTCAGTCAATTAGTGCGCATATATACAGCCCGGCCCCCGGCCAAATTTTTTTTAATCGCAATTTAGAAGAATTTATCTGAGTGTGCATGAACTATTTCTGTTCAAAATTGTTAGAAATGTCACATGTTAAATGTTTAAATATCAACTGTCAGTTTGCTGTACTGTGCCAACTGTACTACTATATGAGTACCTATTTTCTATTGTTTCATTGAAAATAAAACAGCAAAGTCCATTTGGCTGTCATCTGTTTTAATTATGAGACACAATTGTGTCAAAATCATGATTTATTTTTTCATGCGTGAAATAAGAAATAATTACTTTGAAAAAGTAGTTTTATACTTGTGAGTGTTGATGACACAGCTTTGCAACAGTTGATATTCTAGTTTCAAGCATGTTTTACTCAATATAGGTCATCATACCTGCCAACTTTTGAAATCAGAAAAACCTAGTAGCCAGGGTCCAAGGGCCGCAGGCCCCGGTAGGTCCAGGACAAAGTCCTGGTGGGGGGTTCCTTCGCCCCCCGACGCAAAATGATTATTAGCATTCAGACAGGTTAAAATGTTGCTAAAACCATCACTTTTCTATCAGTCACAGTGACTTTTCAAAACAAAAATATTACAGCAAAAATCATATGGGTTGATTGACATGTTTATTCTGTAAGCTAACTTCAATAGTTTGAAATTATTTTGACAGTTAATGCCAGTTATCCTGTCAACCTTTCACAAGACTTCAATTTGTTCATTGAAAGTATAAACACTTTTTACAGTAAACAAATGGTAAAACAGTACTAAACAATTCCATTAAAAAAAAATTGGTGTCATTATTAACTTTCTGTCCAAGCTTGTATAATCTACTGCCTTGTTCAATTGTATAAAATATTCTGTGCCTAAAATTAACATTTCTATCACAATTATCATACTGTAAACATGGTAAGCTAACTTCATTAAAATTAATAGTCCTGTCAATAGCATGGAATTACAATTCAAATGTAGTTTTTTTGTAAGCCTTTCAAAAGAATTCAAAATATGAAAAATTAATGAAAATTAATTTAAGCCATCAGACACTTGAAAAGTGGCACATCACATCTCTGATGTAATCATTTGAACTTTTCAACAGAAATAGCACTGCAAAAATATTAAGGACATACTTCTGTATTTTGGTAGTTATGCTGTCAACATTTAACAAGATTTCTTCAACTTGGACTTGAAAGCATAAATAGTATAAACACTTTTAACAGTATAACAGTACTAAACCATTCCAATAGATAACATTGGTGTCATTACCTTTTTGTGGCTAAAATCCGAAAAACGTTGAAAGTTTTCCACTTGTATCGCTAGCAACGGCATTAGACTTGTGTTCTTTTGTCCCAACGTGGTCTTTTTCATCGCTAATTCCTCCGTGTCCGATCGAAAAATCTTGTCTGCACAAGGTGCAATTCGCGTAGTTTTCACCCCTGCTAAACACCGACATTTATTTGATAATACCACCTTAACATTTGACAACCAAACAATTACACAAAGCGACTCAGTAAAGAATCTGGGTATTATCTTCGACCCAACTCTCTCCTTTGAATCACACATTAAGAGTGTTACTAAAACGGCCTTCTTTCATCTCCGTAATATCGCTAAAATTCGTTCCATTTTGTCCACTAGCGACGCTGAGATCATTATTCATGCGTTCGTTACGTCTCGTCTCGATTACTGTAACGTATTATTTTCGGGTCTCCCTATGTCTAGCATTAAAAGATTACAGTTGGTACAAAATGCGGCTGCTAGACTTTTGACAAGAACAAGAAAGTTTGATCATATTACACCTATACTGGCTCACCTGCACTGGCTTCCTGTGCACTTAAGATGTGACTTTAAGGTTTTACTACTTACGTATAAAATACTACACGGTCTAGCTCCAGCCTATCTTACCGATTGTATTGTACCATATGTCCCGGCAAGAAATCTGCGTTCAAAGAACTCCGGCTTATTAGTGATTCCCAGAGCCCAAAAAAAGTCTGCGGGCTGTAGAGCGTTTTCTATTGGGGCTCCAGTACTATGGAATGCCCTCCCGGTAACAGTTAGAGATGCTACCTCAGTAGAAACATTTAAGTCCCATCTCAAAACTCATTTGTATACTATAGCCTTTGAATAGCCCCCCTTTTTTAGACCAGTTGATCTGCCGTTTCTTTTCTTTTCTCCTCTGCTCCCCCCTATCCCTTGTGGAGGGGAAGACACACAGATCCGGTGGCCATCTGGCTGTCCGGGGTCGGGACCCGGGGTGGACCGCTCGCCTGTATATTGGTTGGGAACATCTCTGCGCTGCTGACCCGTCTCCGCTCGGGATGGTTTCCTGCTGACCCCACTGTGGACTGGACTCTTACTGTTATGCTGGATCCACTATGGACTGGACTCTCACAATATTATGTTAGACCCACTCGACATCCATTGCATTCGGTCTCCCTAGAGGGGGGGGGTTACCCACATATGCGGTCCTCTCCAAGGTTTCTCATAGTCATTCACATCGACGTCCCACTGGGGTGAGTTTTTCCTTGCCCTTATGTGGGCTATACCGAGGATGTCGTTGTGGCTTGTGCAGCCCTTTGAGACACTTGTGATTTAGGGCTATATAAATAAACATTGATTGATTGATTGATTGATAATTATTCCCGGATAGGCTTTTGAATATTCTTCACGGAATGACTGCGGTTTTCTTTTCGGTTTAAGACTCGTTTGCGATTTTTCTCCGGCTGATTCCATGATCGTTCGCTCGTTTGGAAACAATGGCAACTGGTGCCTCGTGCTTGGCAGCGGTGCTATGAATAGCCTCGCGCATGGCATTCGGAATGGCTCGATAGGAAGTTACGGGAAGCAGTGTCGATTGTCATTGTTGTTACGCGATTTCGTGAATAAAACTTAAAAAATATATATTTTTTTTCATTAATGAAAAACCGTATTTTTTATCACTGCAACCGTAACCGAAAACCGTACTAATTACGGGAAAACCGGAGTAGTTGGCAGGTATGAAATCGCAGCAACAAGCTGTAATATCTTACTGAGATCATTTAGGACCAAAACCCTTAAAACAAGTAAAACACTCTAACATCAAATCTGCTTAGTGAGAAGATCTTTCTTATCAGACAGAAAATAAGCAAATATCACCCTTATTTGAAATATTTCATCTTACTTAGATTTCAGTTTTTGCAGTGCTGTGCATTACCTGAATGTAGAGGTACTCAAATGCAGCAGGGTCCCTCCTCAGCAGGTCTGCAGGGTCCTTGGGGAAGAAGCAGATGCGAAACAAACACTTCATTCCTTGGAAATAGGTTCTATGCACCACCTGGGGGAAGACAGAACACACCTCTCACTACCATATGCACCCTATTCCTATCTCCATGCATTTCCACGATACCGTATACCGAATGTTCATTCGCAAGTTATTTTTTTAGAGTTTTTTTTTTTGTATTTACGTGCGTCAGGGGCTGGTTCTCCTGCAGCAGATGCAACTTTGGATTCTGGTCCAGACCGCCTGCCTCCAGCACCAAGGCAAAGTGCTCAATGTAGCGCAGTGAGAGGCGGTCCTGCAGGGAGGAGATCACATCCTGGATGGAGAGCGATGAGAACAGACGAGACAAAAAAAAAAAAAAAAAGGTAAATACTTCCACAAATACATTGATAAATGGAGGCAATTTAAACAGTGGATTCACTGCATTTTTATTCAGAGCACTTTGTCATGGTGATATCATCGTGATGGCGACTTCCTTATCCTATATTTCTGTGTCATATTTGTCATTTTGAGCGATGGTGAACATTCTTAGATATTCAGTATTCTGCACCGGACTATGTGTGCAAGGTAAACTTTTGCTCTTCTTGTAGACACTGGACCCCATTCAGCAAGAACACACTTTGTTCTTAGGCCCACTTACAAAGTTTTTAAGGAGATTTTTGTACAAACCCCGTTTCCATGTGAGTTGGGAAATTGTGTTAGATGTAAATATAAACGGAATACAATGATTTGCAAATCTTTTTCAACCCATATTCAATTGAATGCACTACAAAGACAACATATTTGATGTTCAAACTGATAAACATTTTTTTTTTTGCAAATAATCATTAACTTTAGAATTTGATGCCAGCAACACGTGACAAAGAAGTTGGGAAAGGTGGCAATAAATACTGATAAAGTTGAGGAATGCTCATCAAACACTTATTTGGAACATCCCACAGGTGAACAGGCAAATTGGGAACAGGTGGGTGCCATGATTGGGGATAAAAGTAGATTCCACGAAATGCTCAGTCATTCACAAACAAGGATGGGGCGAGGGTCACCACTTTGTCGACAAATGCGTGAGCAAATTGTTGAACAGTTTAAGAAAAACCTTTCTCAACCAGCTATTGCAAGGAATTTAGGGATTTCACCATCTACGGTCCGTAATATCATCAAAGGGTTCAGAGAATCTGGAGAAATCACTGCACGTAAGCAGCTAAGCCCGTGACCTTCGATCCCTCAGGCTGTACTGCATCAACAAGCGACATCAGTGTGTAAAGGATATCACCACATGGGCTCAGTAACACTTCAGAAACCCACTGTCAGTAACTACAGTTGGTCGCTACATCTGTAAGTGCAAGTTAAAACTCTCCTGTGCAAGGCGAAAACCGTTTATCAACAACACCCAGAAACGTCGTCGGTTTCGCTGGGCCTCAGCTCATCTAAGATGGACTGATACAAAGTGGAAAAGTGTTCTGTGGTCTGACGAGTCCACATTTCAAATTGTTTTTGGAAACTGTGGACGTCGTGTCCTCCGGACCAAAGAGGAAAAGAACCATCCGGATTGTTATAGGCCCAAAGTTGAAAAGCCAACATCTGTGACAGTATGGGGGTGTATTAGTGCCCAAGACATGGGTAACTTACACATCTGTGAAGGCGTCATTAATGCTGAAAGGTACATACAGGTTTTGGAGCAACATATGTTGCCATCCAAGCAACGTTACCATGGACGCCCCTGCTTATTTCAGCAAGACAATGCCAAGCCACGTGTTACATCAACGTGGCTTCATAGTAAAAGAGTGCGGGTACTAGACTGGCCTGCCTGTAGTCCAGACCTGTCTCCCATTGAAAATTTGTGGCGCATTATGAAGCCTAAAATAGCACAACGGAGACCCCCGGACTGTTGAACAACTTAAGCTGTACATCAAGCAAGAATGGGAAAGAATTCCACCTGAGAAGCTTAAAAAATGTGTCTCCTCAGTTCCCAAACGTTTACTGAGTGTTGTTAAAAGGAAAGGCCATGTAACACAGTGGTGAACATGCCCTTTCCCAACTACTTTGGCACGTGTTGCAGCCATGAAATTCTAAGTTAATTATTATTTGCAAAAAAAAAATAAAGTTTATGAGTTTGAACATCAAATATGTTGTCTTTGTAGTGCATTCAATTGAATATGGGTTGAAAAGGATTTGCGATTCATTGTATTCCGTTTATATTTACATCTAATACAATTTCCCAACTCATATGGAAACAGGGTTTGTATTCGCCAATGTTTTCTTAGCTGGGATTTGTTCGTAGGTAAGAACAAAATCTACAAGTGCTCCAGAGCACTCTTAGGGTGGCCTATTTGTTCTTAAGTGTGACAAGTTCCTTTACTTCTATTGTCTAATGTTAAATTAATATCATAGATAGACAGATAGATACATAGATAGATGGCTAGATGATAGATACATAGATAGAGATATAGATAAGACAGACAGACATATAGCAAACGGAGCAATATATAGACATTACACACACACACACACACACACACACACACACACACACACACACCCACACACACACACACACACACACACACACACGCACACACACACACACTTGAGTGCTCCGAAAAATGCCTACCTCTTTAGGACCACCCTTTCTAGATATATAAAGATTTGTATTTACAACATTAATAATATATACAAACTATGCAAATATAATAGGCAATATTATAATAATCAAAATTTTACTTAGCAAAATGATGACAAAAGTCCTAATTTTACTCAAAAAATTTCACAATTTTACAAGAACAACAAAAAAATTGGCAATATTGTGATAAGTTAGAATGTTTTATGACAAATGTCGCCATTTTGCATTACAAAGTAATAATTTTAGAGAAAAAAGTAGTACTTTTACGAGAAAATATTGCAATATTACAGAAACAGAAAGAATATGACAAATTGTTCCCGATTTTATAAGAAAAAAGTCGACATATTGTGAGGAAAAGACTGCTTTTAGTTAATTTTGTATTTTAAAAAAAAAAAATTTTAAATTGGTTTTTAAACTTCATTATTAACTTCAAGTTATTACAGTATGTCTCTATACACACACACACACACACACACACACACACACACACACACACACACACATATATATATATATGTATATATATATATATATATATATATATATATATATAAATAAAATATAAATATATAAATATATATATATATATATATACTGTATATAAATATATGTGTGTGTGTGTATATAGAGACATACTGTAATAATTTGAAATTAATAATGAAGTTTAAAAACCAATTACAAAAAAAATTATATATATATATATATATATATATATATATATATATATAAACACCTCCTAGGTAACACATGAGCCAATCACCACGCCCCTACGCCAGCCTGTACCCACCCACTCTGTGCCCTATATAAACCATGGTATGCGAATGCTCCCATTAAAATCTCCTGATGATTGAGGGTACCCCCCCTCATGAAACAGGCCTGTAGAGATGAAATAGTCTTCTGATTTTTTTCCCCCACACATACATATATATATATATATATATATATATATATATATATATATATATATATATATATATATATATATATATATATATATATATATTATTATTTTTAATTAATTTTGGCCAAAGGGGACGCATTTCAATTTCTTACACACACTTGTTATTTCATATGTTGACCAGAGGGGGAGCACTTTTAAAACCGACACACAGTCAATTTGAAAAATCCCTCTTTTTTGGGACCAACCTAATTTTGATAGATTTCACCACCAGGGGTACAAATGAGACATTCTCTATTAGATGCAATGGTTTTCCGTCTTGGGACCACGAGGGGGACGGCGTGGCAAGGTTGGGAGAGTGGCCGTGCCAGCAACCCGAGGGTTCCTGGTTCGATCCCCACCTTCTACCAACTTCGCCACGTCCGTTGTGTCCTTGAGCAAGACATTTCACCCTTGCTCCTGATGGGTGGTGGTTAGGGCCTTGCATGGCAGCTCCCGCCATCAGTGTGTGAATGTGTGTGTGAATGGGTGAATGTGGAAATAGTGTCAAAGCGCTTTGAGTACCTTGAAGGTAGAAAAGCGCTATACAAGTACAACCCGTTTACCATTTATGTCCTAACTTTTTCACCGGTCCTCATATGGAAGGTACTTTTCCTTGTTGATGTCTCAAGAAGGGTAGAAATACAAGAACACACACACACACAATGGCAATGCTTTTGCCGCAGATTGTGCTTTTTGACATGATATATTTCCCCCGCGGGATAATAAGAATTTCTCTTTTGTAATCTGTTTGTGTTTTCTCCGTGTGTTTGATGTTCGGTTTTCCCGCCGGAATTGTGCCCTTACATGGGGAATTAAGGGTGTTTACCTATGCAAATTACGGAATTAAGGGTGTTCACATATGCATGTTGGGGAAATAAGGGCGTGTTTATATGCAAATTATGATAGACACGCCCGCGCTAACCATTTGGCATTCAGTATATAAAGAACAGCAGGTGGGAACAATTTGGCCGTTTAAGAACACGTCATGAATTTGAATGGACTCCTCTTAGGAATTCACTTAGGAAGAAAGATAAGAGGAAAAGTTAAGAACTTATTGCTGAATGGGGCCCAATGAGAGAGATACTGCAGCACTCACACACACACACACACACACACACACACACACACACACACACACACACACACACACACACACACACACACACAATGGCAATGCTTTTGCTGCTACTGCAAGATGCCACAGATTGTGCTTTTTGACATGATATATTTCCCCCGCAGGATAATAAGAATTTCTCTTTTGTAATCTTTTTGTGTTTTCTCCGTGTGTTTGATGTTCGGCTTTCCCGCCGGAATTGTGCCCTTATATGGGGAATTAAGGGTGTTTATCTACGCAAATTACGGAATTAAGGGTGTTCACATATGCATGTTGGGTGAAATAAGGGCGTGTTTATATGCAAATTATGATAGACACGCCCGCGCTAAACATTTGGCATTCAGCATTTCAAGAACAGCAGGTGGGAACAATTTGGCCGTTTAAGAACACATCATGAATTTGAATGGACTCCTCTTAGGAATTCACTTAGGAAGAAAGATAAGAGGAAAAGTTAGGAACTTATTGCCGAATGGGGCCCAATGAGAGAGATACTGCAGCACTCACACACACACACACACACACACACACACACACACACACACACACACACACACACACACACACACACACACACACACACACACACACAATGGCAATGCTTTTGCTGCTACTGCAAGATGCCGCAGATCGTGCGTTTTGACATGATGTATTTCCCCCGGATAATACAAATTTCTCTTCTGTAATCTGTTTGTGTTTTCTCCGTGTGTTTGATGTTCGGCTTTCCCGCCGGAATTGTGCCCTTATATGGGGAATTAAGGGTGTTTATCTACGCAAATGACGGAATTAAGGGTGTTCACATATGCATGTTGGGTGAAATAAGGGCGTGTTTATATGCAAATTATGATAGACACGCCCGCGCTAAACATTTGGCATTCAGCATTTCAAGAACAGCAGGTGGGAACAATTTGGCCGTTTAAGAACACGTCATGATTTTGAATGGACTCCTCTTAGGAATTCACTTAGGAAGAAAGATAAGAGGAAAAGTTAAGAACTTATTGCTGAATGGGGCCCAATGAAAGAGATACTGCAGCACTCACACACACACAGACACACAACACACACACACACACACACACACACACACACACACACACACACACACACACACACACACACACACACACACACACACACACACACACACACACACACACACACACACACACACACAATGACAATGCTTTTACTGCTACTGCAAGATGCCGCAGATCGTGCGTTTTGACATGATGTATTTCCCCCGGATAATACAAATTTCTCTTCTGTAATCTGTTTGTGTTTTCTCCGTGTGTTTGATGTTCGGTTTTCCCGCCGGAATTGTGCCCTTATATGGGGAATTAAGGGTGTTTACCTACGCAAATGACGGAATTAAGGGTGTTCACATATGCATGTTGGGTGAAATAAGGGCGTGTTTATATGCAAATTATGATAGACACGCCCGCGCTAAACATTTGGCATTCAGCATTTCAAGAACAGCAGGTGGGAACAATTTGGCCGTTTAAGAACACGTCATGAATTTGAATGGACTCCTCTTAGGAATTCACTTAGGAAGAAAGATAAGAGGAAAAGTTAGGAACTTATTGCCGAATGGGGCCCAATGAGAGAGATACTGCAGCACTCACATGCTAACACGACTTGGCCTTAACTCTTGCTTTTAGTCGGGGGCGTTCTAATCCTAAGCAATTGCTAAGTCTTAAAAGCAAGGACAAGTAGTTCCACTTGAGGGACTGGTGGCTTTTGCCATAAACGAGTTGTACAATCCACAAAAGTGCATGGCTCGGAGCCTAGGAAAGCGTCGCCGGACAGACTTTCTAACATCTCTGTGCATTCCAGCCATTGGTTCCACTTCTGCAGTATTCTCTATTGATCCACGCTTTCTTATTATGTTTGAAATTCCATTTAATTAGGCTGAGAAGGGACAGTTTCCATCCCTCCTTTAATGTGAATGCTCTTTCTCTCCCCCAGCCCTTTCTCTCACTCTGTGAGCAGATTTATGGAATCTAATAGAGCCTATTTAATGAGGCTGTTCAGAGATGTCAGATTCATCTTGGAAAATGACAGTCAGTTCAGTCAGACTCAATTCGTTTATCGCTTTCGATCCCTAATCACATTAGCGAGAGATTTTGGGAAACATAGAAGACTCATTCCGGTCTCAGAATAAAGCAATAAACATGTTAAATAGGGTTTTTCATATCCACATGGGCGCAGGGTTTAAACGTACACAATATTGCTGCAGTATATTATTCTGTCCCAATCTAGTTTTACCGTAAATGTACTTATGTGTTTGTAAAATTGTATTATTTAACGTGAAATAACGAGGTGTTAATTGGAAACAGGCAATAATGTTTTTTTCTGAAATGATATATACAGGTGCGTTGTTGTTTAAGTTTATTTCTTACATGCAAACAGTTACAATTTATTACACATATTTTGCAAATTTCCATTTTCTAATTACATGTCAGGAAAAGGGGTAGGAAGAAGCCGAGCTGATGTAATCCTACTTGTTTTCACGTCAAAGCAATTACTAACACATTTGTTCACTTCCTGTTCTCAATTTGTAACACAATTTAAATCCACAAATAATAAATACAACAGTTCTCATAAATAAATAGTTAAAGGGGAACATTATCACAATTTCAGAAGGGTTAAAACCGTTAAAAATCAGTTCCCAGTGGCTTATTTTATTTTTCAAAGTTTTTTTTATAATTTTACCCATCACGCAATATCCCTAAAAAAAGCTTCAAAGTGCCTGATTTTAACCATCGTTATATACCATACTTGCCAACCTTGAGACCTCCGATTTCGGGAGGTGGGGGGTGGGGGCGTGGTCGGGGGTGGGGCGGGGCGTGGTTGGGGGCGTGGTTAAGAGGGGAGGATTATATTGACAGCTAGAATTCACCAAGTCAAGTATTTCATATATATATGTATATATATATATATATATATATATATATATATATATATATATATATATATATATATATATTAGAGATGCGCGGATAGGCAATTATTTCATCCGCAACCGCATCAGAAAGTCGTCAACCATCCGCCATCCACCCGATGTAACATTTGATCAGAACCGCATCCGCCCGCACCCGCCCGTTGTTATATATCTAATATAGACGATGCAAGGCATTAGTGAGGTTATAAAGCTTTTGCCTGTTAAAGAAAGGAGACTGATCCAATGCAGTGCAGACATTCGCGTGCCACGCTGTCACGACCCAGACGCACACCAGTGCGCAATCATATGGGAGCCGCGCTGAGCGCACCTCCAAGCGCGTCTCGCTGCCGGCGACGGCCGCGTATGAGCCCGACGCTCCAGCGCCATCCATTTTCAGGGCTAGTTGATTCGGCAGGTGGGTTGTTACACACTCCTTAGCGGGTTTCGACTTCCATGGCCACCGTCCAGCTGCTGTCTATATCAACCAGGGTGAGCCCCACCCCTTTCGTGAGCGCACTGCGCGCGGAGTGACCCCTGTTATGGGCCCCCGGCAATGGAGGTGGCGGGCAGGTAAGCTGCGCGGGCGGAGCGCGCGGAGTGACCCCTGTTACGAGCCCCCGGCCACGGGGGTGGCGGGCAAGTAAGCTGCTTACCTGCTGCGCGTGACGCCGGCCGCGGCGAAGGCGGACGAGGCGGGGTGTCGGTGCGGTGGGCGCGGTGGTGACCCTGGACGTGCGTCGGGCCCTTCTTGCGAATCGCCTCAGCTACGGCTCCCGGTGGGGCCCTCTCGGGGGAAGGGGCCTCGGTCCCGGGCCCCGACGAGGCGTCCCTTCTCCGCTCCGTAAAAGTGTCCATCTCTTTTTTTTTTTTTCTTCTGTTGTGGCATATGCAGCAGGTGCCTGCTCGTTTTTCGTATGTGGGTAACAACATTTAACTATGTATATATATTTCCCAATTGGTTTAACTGCCACCCGCCTGAATCTATTTAAAATCTAATTTTTTTTTATTTCAACCGCCCGACCCGACCCGACCCACGGATAAAATCTAATTTTTTTAAATTTCATCCGCCCGATCCGCGGATAATCCGCGGACTCCGCGGTTGTGCCCGCAAACCGCGCATCTCTAATATATATATATATATCTACATCCTGAAAATATGCAAACAAAACTGTTTGGATAATTGATACTTCAAACTTGCATAAATAAATATTAAGAAATATAACATAACTTGGCTTCTGAGAGCTTCAAAATGTAATGAATAAAATGCTAAAGTTGTTGATAAACAAGCAATTATTTTAATAATTAAATATGGTCATTTTAATTTAAAATCAATTATTTCAAATATGTTTATTTTAATGTATAATTCTATGGCTGGATGTAATAAGGAGTCAGAAAAAAATACAAATAAAAATACAATTAATTTTGATGTTTTTAGCAAAATATAGTATTTTTTTTTTTTTTTTTAATTAACAAATATATTTATTTTTAGGTAAGTTAAACATAATAATACAATTTATCTCTAGTCTGGATGATTTAGTTCTTGTCACCCTGTTGTCCTCCTGTCATGAAAAAAGGCTGTCCTCACTCAGGTCCGCATGGAACTGGAGGGTGCGTGGCTTCCAGCCTCGGCTGATAATCGGGAGATTTTCGGGAGAATATTTGTCCCGGGAGGTTTTCGGGAGAGGCGCTGAATTTCGGGAGTCTCCCGGAAAATTCGGGAGGGTTGGCAAGTATGTTATATACACCCGTCCATTTTCCTGTGACGTCACACAGTGATGCCAACACAAACAAACATGGCGGATAGAACAGCAAGCTATAGCGACATTAGCTCGGATTCAGACTCGGATTTCAGCGGCTTAAGCGATTCAACAGATTACGCATGTATTGAAACGGATGGTTGTAGTGTGGAGGCAGGTAGCGAAAACCAAATTGAAGAAGAAACTGAAGCTATTGAGCCATATCGGTTTGAACCGTATGCAAGCGAAACCGACGAAAACGACACGACAGCCAGCGACACGGGAGAAAGCGAGGACGAATTCGGCGATCGCCTTCTAACCAACGATTGGTATGTGTTTGTTTGGCATTAAAGGAAACTAACAACTATGAACTAGGTTTACAGCATATGAAATACATTTGGCAACAACATGCACTTTGAGAGTGCAGACAGCCCATTTCAGGCGCGCTAAGAACATATATTTTTCCACGATTTCAGCACTCAGGTTAACCATACCAAAATAGACACAAAATACTGCATTACACAAGACTACCCGAATGTACTCGAATGATTGAAAAAAATAAATGTTTTTAAGCTAAATTATTGGTAAACACAGTTTATGTATAATAATTTACGTAAAACCGCGAGTAATGAATAAAGTTTTCATCAATTAATATATTCTGTAGACATACCCTCATCCGCTCTCTTTTCCTGAAAGCTGATCCGTCCAGTTTTGGAGTTGATGTCAGCATCTGCTTTGAGTGTCGCAGGATATCCACACATTCTTGCCATCTCTGTCGTAGCATAGCTTTCGTCGGTAAAACAAACGACTGACCAGCCTCGTATTTTGAACAAATTTCGTCCAATTTCTTGCCACTTTCGCATCTTTGGGCCACTGGTGGTGCAACTTGAATCCGTCCCTGTTCGTGTTGTTACACCCTCCGACAACACACCGACGAAAGTGAGAAAATGGCGGATTGCTTCCCGAGAGCGAATAATAGAAAGGCGTTTAATTCGCCAAAATTCACCCATTGAGAGTTCGGAAATCGGTTAAAAAAATATATGGTCTTTTTTTCTGCAACATCAAGGTATATATTGACGCTTACATAGGTCTGGTGATAATGTTCCCCTTTAAGTTAGTAGTGATTCATGTAATGAAATTACTTATACTTTTTTTTTAAATGATGTTTAAATGTTTATCAGGATTCTTCTTCTTTGTACTTTGTAAAGACTTTGCGTTTATATAGTTTCTGCAACTGGATCATATGAGCACATTGTTTGACTCTTTGCTTAATCCATTCCGTGATTTAATTCCACGTACCGTATTTCTCGGAGTATAAGTCGCTCCGGCCGAAAATGCATAATAAAGAAGGAAAAAAACATATATAAGTCGCATTTTTTGGGGAAATGTATTTGATAAAACCCAACACCAAGAATCGACATTTGAAAGGCAATTTAAAATAAATAAAGAATAGTGAACAACAGGCTGAATACGTGTACGTTATATGAGGCATAAATAACCAACTGGTATGTTAACGTAACATATTATGGTAAGAGTCATTCAAATAACTATAACATATAGAACATGCTATACGTTTACCAAACAATCTGTCACTCCTAATCGCTAAATCCCATGAAATCTTATACGTCTAGTCTCTTACGAGAATGAGCTAAATAATATTATTTGGTATTTTACCGTAATGTGTTAATAATTTCACACATAAGTCGCTCCTGAGTATAAGTCGCACCCCCGGCCAAACTATGAAAAAAACTGCGACTTATAGTCCGAAAAATACGGTACTAATAATACGTTAATTAAGGTTGATAATATTATGGAGTCCATGAGACAACAGAAAGGAAAGCAGAGCTCTCTTTGACCAAATGGGCAGTTATTCATAAGGATATTACAGAGCAGCAACAAACCCAATATTGTAATACCAATTAAGGAACCGGCAGAGCCACCCCTCCCTCTATGCCAGGGGTCGGGAACCTTTTTGGCTGAGAGAGCCATGAAAGCCAAATATTATAAAATGTATTTCCTTGAGAGCCATATAATATGTTTTAACACTGTACACGATTACATGCGTGCATTTTTAAGTAAGACCAACATTTTTAAAGTATAATAAGTATCTTCTTCTTTTTAATAACATTGTTATTCTGAAGCTAACCAATAATGAATAAAATAGTTCTTACAATTAATGCGACTTCTTGAACAGGTGCGGTAGAAAACGGATGTATGGATTAAAATGCATGAGAAAGTTTTATATTTTGAACGTTATTTTTGGAATTATTCATTACTTATCGCTGTGTTTTTCAACCACTGATACAGTCTGGTGTGCCGTGAGATACAGTCTGGTGTGTCGTGGGAGATTATGTAATTTCACCTAATTGGGTTAAAAATATTTTCTGCAAACCACTAATTATAGTCTGCAAATGATGTGTTGTTGTTGAGTGTCTGCGCTGTCTCGAGCTCGGCAGAGTAACCGTGTAATACTCTTCCATATCAGTAGGTGGCAGCAGGTAGCTAATTGCTTTGTAGATGTCGCTAAGTGCCGCTAAGAAAAGGCACTGAAGCAAAACGAAACTAAAACTGAATTGGCTGCAAAGTAACCAAAAACAGAATGCTGGACGACAGCAAAGACTTACAGTCCGTGGAGCAGACGGCGTCCACAAAGTGCATCCGTACATGGCACGACAATCAACAATGTCCCCACAAAGAAGGAGTGCGTCCGCACAACTTAAATAGCCTTGATTGCGAAAACAAAGCAGGTGCGGGGAATAGCGTTCAAGGAAGGAAAATACCAACAAAAGAGGAAAAGCCATCAAAATAGGAGCGCAAGACACACAGGAAAACACCAAAAAACTCAAAATAAGTTACGGTGTGATGTGACAGGTCGTGACAGTACACCTACTTAGAGACAAGAGCTATAGTGATGCATGCTTGGTTATGGTTTGAATTCATATCCAACAATTGCGAGAACAACTTTTTATTGTCAATATCGGCTACTGAGTTTATTATTTTGTTTATGTTTTCTGCTGGTGGTGTGCCTCAGAATTTTTTCAATGAAAAAAACGTGCCCTGGCTCTGAAAAGGTTGAAAAACACTGACTTATCGTGGTAAGTAATGTCAGCTAAGATTTATCTGAGAGCCAGATGCAGTCATTAAAAGAGCCACATCTGGCTCTAGAGCCATAGGTTCCCTACCCCTGCTCTATGCTGATCACATTCTGTCGGGCTCCGCGAGCCGTCTGAGGCCCCGTTTTGCATGAATAAGCGCATGTAAAAAAATGTATAAAATCTTACCGCAACATATTCCTAGCTTTGTCATTGATTAGAGCAGTGTTTTTCAACCTTTTTTGAGCCCAGGCACATTTTTTTCATTAAAAAAAATACGAAGGCACACCACCAGCAGAAAAGGTTAAAAAATTAAACTCCACCAGGTTGTCGTTCCTTATTTTGAGTTTGTTGTTGTTTCCTGTGTGCAGTGCTTTAGTTCCTGTCTTGCGCTGTTATTTTGGTGACCCTTCCTGTTTTGTTGGTGTTCTCCTGTGTTGAGTTCTATTGCCTGCACCTGCTTTGTTTTCGCAATCAAGACTATTTAAGTTGTGCGTACGCTTTCCTTCTTTGTGGGGACATTGTTGATTGTCATGCCATGTACGGATGTGCTTTGCGGACGCCGTCTTTGGTCCACACGCTGTAAGTTTTTGCTGTCGTCCAGCATTCTGTTTTTGTTGACTTTGTAGCTTGCCTTGACTTGCCTTTTGTTAATTATTGGTTTAAGCGTTACCATACTTGCCAACCTTGAGACCTCCGATTTCGGGAAGTGGGGGGGTGGGGGGCGTGGTCGGGGTGGGGCGGGGCGTGGTTGGGGGCGGGGCTAAGAGGGGAGGAGTATATTTACAGCTAGAATTCACCAAGTCAAGTATTTCATATATATATATATATATATATATATATAAGAAACACTTGACTTTCAGTGAATTCTAGCTATATATATTTATATATATATATATATATATAAATAAAAGAAATACTTGAATTTCAGTGTTCATTTATTTACACATATACACACACATAACACTCATCTACTCATTGTTGAGTTAAGGGTTGAATTGTCCATCCTTGTTCTATTCTCTGTCACTATTTTTCTAACCATGCTGAACACCCTTTCGCAGGTACCCAGAAAGGTTTCGAGTACCACCAAAAAAAACTGAATCTCTGAAGACAGTATACAAATCTGTGTTAAAGGTGTACAAATACTGTTTGTATAATAAGCATGTTATTTTTTACAAATGAGGGTTAAGAGTTCAGTACTAAAAAAAAAAAAAGAATGTGGCTTAAGTACAGTTTTTTAATTGAGCTGCTGCATTTTTTGGTTGGGTTGTTTATATATTTTGAGTAACTTCTATACATTTCTAAAAGGGGAGGAATGTAATAGTGATCTATGTTTGTCTGTTGCCATCTCCTGGTGAATGTTGGCTATAGCGTACTGGGGTTACTTTTTGGTTGGCCAACGATTTACGTGGTGTTGCGCACCTGACGTCACTCAGGTCCGCATGGAGATGGAGGGGGCGTGGCTTCCAGCTCCGCCTGAATTTTGGGAGATTTTCGGGAGAAAATTTGTCCCGGGAGGTTTTCGGGAGAGGCGCTGAATTTCGGGAGTCTCCCGGAAAATCCGGGAGGGTTGGCAAGTATGAGCGTTACATACCTTTTTACCTGCACGCTGTCTGCATATTGGGATCACAACAAACCATCCTCGACGCGTTTCAACTTCTACAAAGCAATGAACTACCTGCTGCCACCTACTGATATGGAGTATTACAAGATTACCCTGCCAAGCTCTACACAGCACAGGCACATTATTGTGATTATTGATTTGTAAATAATATTTTTTGGACCAATTAGGTGAAGTTGCATAATTTCCCACGGCACACCAGACAATATCTCACGGCACACTAGTGTGCCGTTCCCTAAACATACTCATTGTCCTTCTGCGTTGGCAGTGATAGTGCTGAGTGAGTAAACAGCATACTTGTCAACCCTCCCGGATTTTCCGGGAGACTCCCGAAATTCAGCGCCTCTCACGAAAACCTCCCGGGACAAATTTTCTCCCGAAATTCAGGCGGAGCTGGAAGCCACGCCCCCTCCAGCTCCATGCGGACCTGAGTGACGTCAGGTGCGCAACACCACGTAAATCGTTGGCCAACCAAAAAGTAACCCCAGTACGCTATAGCCAACATTCACCAGGAGATGGCAACAGACAAACATAGATCACTATTACATTCCTCCCCTTTTAGAAATGTATAGAAGTTACTCAAAATAAATAAACAACCCACCAAAAAATGCAGCAACTCAATTAAAAAACTGTACTTAAGCCACATTCTTTTCTTTTTTTTTTAGTACTGAACTCTTAACCCTCATTTGTAAAAAATAACATGCTTATTATACAAACAGTATTTGTACACCTTTAACACAGATTTTTATACTGTCTTCAAAGATTCAGTTTTTTGGTGGTACTCGAAACCTTTCTGGGTACCTGCGAAAGGGTGTTCAGCATGGTTAGAAAAATAGTGACAGAGAATTGAACAAGGAAGGACAATTCAACCCTTAACTCAACAATGAGTAGATGAGTGTTATGTGTGTGTATATGTGTAAATAAATGAACACTGAAATTCAAGTATTTCTTTTATTTTTATATATATATATATATATATATATATATATATATATATATATATATATATATATATATATATATATATATATATATATATATATATATAGCTAGAATTCACTGAAAGTCAAGTATTTCTTATATATATATATATGGAATACTTGACTTGGTGAATTCTAGCTGTAAATACTCTCCTCTTAGCCCCGCCCCCACCCCGACCACACCCCCCACCCCCACCCCCCACCTCCCGAAATCGGAGGTCTCAAGGTTGGCAAGTATGGCAAACAGATAAAGTGGAATAGGTTCCTGGTCGGAAATGTGACAGAACAAATGCATATTTCTGTTTTAATTATGTTAATTTGTTATTTGTTCCAAAAAATGCATTATTGGACAATTCATTTCCCATTAATTTATTTTAGTACAAAAATGCATCTATTTACCGTATTTTCGGGACCATAAGACGCACCGGATTATAAAGCGCAGGGCGCATTAAAGGAGTCATATTATTATTATTTTTTTTCTAATTTGAAAACACTTCCTTGTGGTCTACATAACTCGTAATGGTGGTTCTTTGGTCAAAAGGTTGCATAGATGATGTTTTACAGATCATCTTCAAGCCGCTTTCTGACAGTCGCTTCAGGATGCGCCGTTTTGTGGGCCGTCTTTTTTACGTGGCTCACCTTCGGGAGTGTCTTCTCCCCATCATCTTTGTTGTAGATGGTGTTCATGGTGAGTGGCATTGCCTACATAAGGTGAAGTGTAGTTGGTGTTCATGGCGAGTGGCACTGGAAGAAGTGTCAAAAGATGGAGCTAACTGTTTTAATGACATTCAGACTTTACTTAAATCAATAACGGGGCAGCATCTCCTCATCCGGAAACAACAACAAGGCCGGAAATGTGTCCCGTGAAAAAACGTTCGACCGGAACTCTCCAATAACTAAAGTTCCTTGGGTGAATAATGTAAACTCACTACACCGGTATGTTTTAGCGCTTTCATGGCGAGTTTACTGACAGATATAAGTAAGAACTTTACACTACTTTATATTAGAAATGGCAACAGCGGAGGATGAATGTCCCATAACAAGAAGATAGAGAAAAAGTAGAAGCTTATCAACTACGGTGTCGGCACAGACTACAAAGGTGGACGCGTGCAGTTTTTCAGGATTTATGCAGATCCCAAATACAGATCAGCATGTACCAGAAGATAAGAAAAGTTGGTTTTGCATAAATAATATTGCAAAACAAAACGCCAGATAATATGTCTTACCTTATCCACACACCATAATAATACTGGTATGTTTAATGCGCTTACCAAATAGCTTACCAAAGTCGTGCTAAAACATTTTGATGGATTTTTGAGCGCTGTGTGTAATGTTCTATATTTTCATTGGAACATATACAATGTTGATGTTGTTCACTTGAGTCATATTGCCATCATATAGCAGTCTACATGTTAGTCTTATGTTTGACTGACATCTACTGGTCACACATATCATTACACCATGTACTAAATAAAATTGCTTCGAGGTCGGTAAGTAAAACCAGAATTATTCCGCACATTAGGCGCACCGGGTTATAAGGTGCACTGTCGAGTTTTGAGAAAAAAAAAAACTGATTTTAAGTGCGCCTGACAGTCCGGAAAATACGGTATATTCAAGTTTGCTCAAAAAATAATAATAAAATAAAATAATAAAAATTGTTTCACAAAACATATACAATTTTTTAAGGGGTGCAAGACTTAAAATAAAATTCTGCTTATAGCCCAAAATGAGCCAGGGAATAATTAGGGATGTATTCCGGTTTCAAAATCATCACAATAATACTGTGACGTGTGATGGTATCAAACAAAAAACATGTCAATTTAGTTTTTTTCTGTCTCCCAGAATCCTCTGTGCAGCGCGGGAAACGGCAAGGTGGAGTCGTGGGACGCTGTAAAGTGGAGAAAAAGAGGAAGCATGCAAGAGAAGTGTCTTCATAGTAGATAAGATGAATTGTTTAATCAAAATCTGTCCGTAACGTTTTGGGTTATGTTGCTAACGAACATGCAAACAAACCCTGGCGAAAACCTAACCTTTTTGGCGGAGGCAATAAAGTCTGCGTACTGCAAAGCAAAGAGCGCCACCTACGCCTCGAGCACCGAGACACTTTGGGAGGGCGGCCACTGCTCGCTTCAGGAAATACGAGCAATTTGAGAAGCTACTTGATAAACCATCACCCGGAAAAGACAGTTGAAGCCAGCGAGGCTAATGCCAGTTTGTGAGGTAAGTACATCATTAAATGCTAAATTGGCAGATATAAAAAGTGTCCATTGCAGAACAGTGACGTGCAGTCACTAAAGGCAGGTGAGGAAAGAAAAAAAATTTAAAAAGAAAAAAAATGTATTAAATTGTTATATGTATCCAGTGATTATACTATAAAGTTATTTTCCATTTAACTTCACCAGTTTTAGATTATTTTTATTCAAAATCGCTGAATTTTCACATTTGCCGTTCAAATACTGAGAAGAGACGGTGCGGTGAACAGCAGCCAGTTGAGGCACGTCACTCAGTGCCTCTACATGGATTCCAGACTCGGCTAACTGCTGGCCTGCTGTGCAGTGAGACCGTATTGCTATATGAATTATATCATACATTTCCATAGTTTAGTTAGCTGAGGTATATAATGTACAGTGTATTTTGTCAACAACTGTATGTGTGTAACGTATTTCTTGTGCTGAGCGATCATAAAACGGCTGCAAAAGACGCACTGGCTGAGGCTCGCCTCCTGCACCCCCGCCATAGAATTGTTATATCAACTAAAGCCCACACTTAAACTTTCCACGTGCAAGATTGAATCTATTTAAAAAAGTTATTTCATAAGAAGCCAAAAAGTGCAAAAACAATAATGTTCGTGTTGGAGGAGTTGTGAATGACTGCAGGGCCACAACATTAGGTACACCTGCAGACTGCAGGTGTACCTAATTCACAACTCCTCCAACACGAACATTATTGTTTTTGCACATTTTGGCTTCTTATTAAATAACTTTTGTAACCTATTTTTATGGGCTTTCCTCTTTGTGATGTTAAGTTCCTGTTATGCGCTGTTATACAGTATATGCCTTGAGCTCTTATTTTGAAGGCGCTAAGAGCGGAAGTGGATGACACGGAGTGGAGTGGAAGTTTTTGAAAGAAGGTAAATAAAGTGGTCCTCGTGTAAACTGGAGCCTCCGTGTTTGTTATTTTGTAGTTTCATACAGTATAGGCGACATTTATAAACCCTCGGTTACACTTTTTTAAATAGATTCAATCTTGTACGTGGAAAGTTTAAGTGAGGGCTCTAGTTGATATAAAACTCCCGTCAGGGGTGCATTAATCCAGCACAACAGCGGCGCATGGACTTAATTTATAAGTAAAGGTAAGACCATAATAAAGTTTTTTTTTATTAAATGTGCTTTTTTGTGTGCTACAGTTTGTATGTGTAAAGTTAAAGTTAAGTTAAAGTACCAATGATTGTCACAAATTAGGTGTAATGAAATTTGCCCTCTGCATTTGACCCATCCCCTTGATCACCCCCTGGGAGGTGAGGGGAGCAGTGGGCAGCAGCGGTGCCGCACCCGGGAATAATTTTTGGTGATTTAACCCCCAATTCCAAGCCTTGATGCTGAGTGCCAAGCAGGGAAGAATGCTGGTATGAGCTTTTAAACATAACCCTGTTAACTGCTGCCAATCAAATGGTGAATAAGATACTCTTTAGGGTTCATATGTTTGTAAATCTGACTGTGATGAAGTCAGTGCCTCACCAGCCATCAACCTCACCGCACGTCACTGTTGCAGAATGTAAAGGTTAAAAGACACTAAACTGAACATTATTGTTGTGCACTTATGTTTGCATTGTCAGTTTAAAGACACTCAACTGTAATTTTGTTTTTAATATTTGCTTGAAACAGTGGCTGTTCCCACACAATTCTTTACACCTTAAAATACATATTTGTAGTAATGAATATGACTAGAACATTTGAGCATTATGTTTGTGTTTTATTACAGTAAGTGTGTTTATCCTAAACATTTCTGCCACTTCATTTTAGGCACTATGGCAGGGGTCGGCAACCCAAAATGTTGAAAGAGCCATATTGGACCAAAAATACAAAAAAAAATCTGTCTGGAGCCGCAAAAAATTAAAAGCCATATTACATACAGATAGTGTGTCATGAGATATACATTGAATTAAGAGGACTTAAAGGAAACTAAATGATCTCAAATATAGCTACAAATGAGGCATTATGATGCAATATGTAGCTAGCCTAAATAGCATGTTAGCATCGATTAGCATGCAGTCATGCAGTGACCAAATATGTCTGATTAGCACTCCAACAAGTCAATAACATCAACAAAACTCACCTTTCATGCACAACCTTAAAAGTTTAGTGGACAAAATGAGATGAAGTGGCATAAAACACGTCCTAGAAAGTTATACATGTAAACAAACTACGGTGAGTTCAAGGACCGCCAAAATTAGTAGGACAAAACGGGGCTCGCCAAATACTCGAATCAGTGAAGCATGTTTAATACAAACAGTGTGCTTTACAACAATTAGGGAGGTTTGTGTCATGTTTGTCCTCCTACAGAAACCATATTAAAACCAAAAATAGATTGTTTTCCCCCTCATCTTTTTCCATTTTTCATACATTTCTGAAAAAGCTCCAGAGAGCCACTAGGGCGGCGCTAAAGAGCCGCATGCGGCTCTAGAGCCGCGGGTTGTACGTCCTTAATACCGTGACATTATCGTACCGTGAGATTTTTATATCGTTACCTGCAGAGGTGGGTAGTAACGCGCTACATTTACTCCGTTACATCTACTTGAGTAACTTTTGGGATAAATTGTACTTCTAAGAGTAGTTTTAATGCAACACACTTTTACTTTTACTTGAGTATATTTATAGAGAAGGAACGCTACTTTTACTCCGCTACTTTTATCTACATTCAGCTCGCTACTTGCTACTAATTTTTATCGATCTGTTAATGCACGCTTTGTTTGTTTTGGTCTGTCAGACAGACCTTCAAAGTGCCTGCCTTACTGGTGACGTTTCACTTCGTTCCACCAATCAGATGCAGTCACTGGTGACGTTGGACCAATCAAACAGAACCAGGCGGTCACATGACCTGACTTAAACAAGTTAAAAAACTTATTGGGGTGTTACCATTTAGTGGTCAATTGTACGGAATATTTACTGTACTGTGCAATCTACTAATAAAAGTTCCAATCAATCAATCAAAAGTGTGAAGGAAAAAAGATACTTTTTTTATTTCAACCGTACATCCCGTCAAAAGCCTAAAGACTGACCGAACATGAGGACGTTCCTGTCTTCACAATAAAAGTGCCGCTCCGTGCGCTTTCAAAATAAGAGTCTCCAAAAGCCAGCGCAAACAAGCTAGCAAGCTACGGAGTTTGCCGCCAATATATTTCTTGTAAAGTGTATAAAAACGAATATGGAAGCTGGACAAATAAGATGCCAAAAACCCACCACTTTCATGTGGTATTAGACAGAAAGGAGGAACTTTTCTTCTCCTCCATTTGAAAACTTGGACGTTATCATCACGACTGTCTGATTACAATCAATGCAAGTCATCAGAATCAGGTAATACACCAACTTATATTCTAGTCTTCATGAAAGAAAGGAATCTATATGTTAAACATGCATGTATATTCATTAAAACACCTTTAACATGTAAACAAAAACAGCAAAATAAATAAATATAAATTATATACTGTATATATCAATGTATGTATATATATATATATATATATATATATGATATGAGTGTGTATGTTACTCATCAGTTACTCAGTACTTGAGTAGTTTTTTCACAACATACTTTTTACTTTTACTCAAGTAAATATTTGGGTGACTACTCCTTACTTTAACTTGAGTAATAAATCTCTAAAGTAACAGTAATCTTACTTGAGTACAATTTCTGGCTACTCTACCCACCTCTGGTTACCTGCCTAATAATGACACGGGCAAGTATACCCCGTCTGAGTGTGAAGTTCATCTGGAAGGACATAGAGTCAGAGTCAGCTGTATTAACTTTTAAACAAAAATACCTGTTTGTATTGGTACTTTTCAAAGCATAAACAATATCGTAAATAACAGCAATTGGAATGTAGGACCCTTGGCCAGTGCGTGTGAAGCTCAAATTTTATGACCCTGCAAAAAAACACTGCTCGGTGTGTATTTTTCACATTAACCCGCATTACATGTATAACCGATCCGTATTAGGGCTGCAACAACTAATCGATTAAATCAAATAAAATTGATTATAAAAATAGTTGGCGATTTATTTAGTCATCGATTCGTTGGATCTATGCTATGCGCATGCGCAGAGGCTACTTTTTATTTTTTTTTCTATTATTTTTTTATTTTTATTTTTATTTTTTTATAAACTTTTATTTATAAACTGCAACATTTACAAACAGCTGAGAAACAATAATCAAAATAAGTATGGTGCCAGTATGCTGTTTTTTTCAATAAAATACTGGAAAGGACAGAAATGTAGTTTGTCTCTTTTATCCGATTATTAATCAATCAATCAATCGATTCCTTTATTGTCATTGTCATAATAACACTTAAGTCATACATGTCAACGAGATTTTGTTTGAGCTCTGTCCAGCGGCATAGAAACTGCATGGAAGTGCAGGTTGACCATAGTTTACAGTTTAGCATTGTCAGGAAGATGGCGAATAGAGGGGTGTGGGGGTGGGAACAGTCAGATGTCTGATGGGTGTTACGTTGATGTTGCAGCAATGCAATGTCCAGAGCACAATTATTGAGGTGGTGAAGAGTGAGGTAATAAGATGGTCCGGGGCAGCAAAGGGGCAGGCTGTTCATTTAGCAGTCTCACAGCCTGGGGATACAGACTGTGAGACATTCTGGTGGTCCTAGCGTGAATCGATCTATACCTCCTTCCAGAGGGTAGCAGGTTGAAGAGGCCATGTGCTGGGTGGTATCTGTCCTTCAGGATGTTGTGTACTCGCTTTAGGCAGCGAGTTGTGTACATGGCACTCATCTCTGGGAGTATCGTCCTTGTAATTTTAATTTAACCACTCGCTGGAGGGCCTGTTGCTTTGCTTTAGTTCAGCTAGCAAACCACACTAAAAAGCCGTAAGTGAGGACACTGCTGATGGCACAGTTGTAAAAGTTTACCATTGATTTCTGCGGAATGTTTGCGCATTTTAATCGATTAATCGGAGTAATAATGGACGGATTAATCGATTATCAAATTAGTTGTTAGTTGCAGCCCTAATCCGTATTCAACCATCAAAACATATCATAAAATTAAAATCAGGCCATTATATTAATTGAATGATTCCACGACTCACTTCAGAGACAATTTCCGACACACTAGTCAAACTAACTGCCTAGTAGAGATGCGCGGATAGGCAATTATTTCATCCGCAACCGCATCACAAAAGTCGTCAACCATCCGCCATCCATCCGAAACCAACATTTTATCAAAACCACACCCGCCCGCACCCGCCCGTTGTTATATATCTAATATAGACGATGCAAGGCATTAGTGAGGTTAGAAAGCTTTTGCCTGTTAAAGAAAGGAGACTGATCCAATGTAGCAGAGACATTCAATGCGTGCCACGCATTAGTGGCTAAGAGATATTAATGCGTGATAATATTATTTATCATTATTATAATATTATTGTCATTTCCATTAAGAAAGTGTTGACTATTGTTGCCAATGCCCTCAGATCAGGAGTGCGTTCCTCACACTTTGTGTGCGCAGTTGCAGCAAGCAGAACGAGGCTTTTAAGAAGTTAAACAAATGTTTTAGAAAGACTAGGCCTATATTTTCGTTAGGTAAAAAAAATGTTCTGAATTTATTTCAATGAATATTAACTTGTTAACGTTATAATGCTCAAATAGGGACGAGGGCGGGGTGCACAGTGAAGCAGTGAACAATTTCGCGACAAAGATGAACCTTTATTGATTGATCTGCAGCCATGACAAAATATCAGACAATCTCCATTGTCAACGACAGGCAGGAAAATAAAGATAAACACATAGCCTATGTTCTAGGCATAGGCATAGGCTCATACGTTTTTAAGTTGAAATAAAAAAATAAATAAAAAATGTGCCTCATAAGCCTTAGGCTGTCAATCCCGCGCACAAACTTAAATGATACAATAACATATGTATGTCATCTCTATTTAAACAAAAATAAATTAAATAAATAATAATAATAAATTACCTGCAACTTATTGGCCAAGGCAAATAGCCTATAGGTAACGTAGACTAATTCGTTTAACATATCCAACCGTCTACTTACTTTTTTTTTTGTTAGCACTATGCAGGAATAAAATGGCATCTACAGTGCCAGGATTCATGCGAGAGCACCTGGCCTCTAAAATGTGCCCTGCTGCGCTGAAGGAGCGCTCACTTGCGGCACTTGTTGCTGGGACGCGGTGCCTGATGAATAATTGACTGTTTCAAAGAGTGCTGCTCGTTTTTCGTATGTGGGTAACAACATTTAACTATGTATATATATTTCCGAATTGGTTCAACCGCCAACCGCCCGCATCTATTTAAAATCTATTTTTACCCGCCCGACCCGCGGTTTATCCGCGGACTCCGCGGTTGTGTCCGCAAACCGCGCATCTCTACTGCCTAGTCAAACTAACTGCAACATTTTCCCCGAAGCAGATAGAATACTCGCCGAGAATACTCTTCTTGAGAGTCGACTCAAGTGGCATTTACTGTTTGTACATACCACTGACCGTCTCTTTAATTCACTGCATTGCAAAACCAGTAGTTAGAGCAGCTCAGCTTCCCCCTCGTTAGTGTAGGGCGCCGTGATAGAAACATGTAAACAACGCGCAGGGATTGAGGGAAATATATTGTTTCATGGAAATTTTACAGGAAAGTACAACACGGAAGTGCGTAAGGGGTCGGCTCTACCCAGAGTACGCTGGAGTCTGTGATTACCTTTAATAATAACTACATAAAGAGTTAGCCTACAGCAGGGGTCGGCAACCTTTACCAGTCAAAGAGCCATTTTCACCAGTTTCACAAATTAAAGAAAACAATGGGAGCCACAAATTTCTTTTGAAATTAAAAATGAAATAACACTGCATACAAAGTTTTTTTTCTTGCTTTGTGCTATGTATAAACCAAGGGTCTCAGACACACAGCCCACACCTTAATATGAAAATTGAATGTTAGTGCGGCCCGCGGGTTTTATATGAATGGCGCTTGACAGCGTCATACTTGTCAACCCTCCCGACTTTTCCGGAAGACTACGTTTGTCAAGGCAACTGTTCCCTCGAACGTGCCGTGATGGTACAGCATTTAGCGCCCACTAAAATCAGCGTGCCGGCCCAGCCACAAGTTGTATGGGGCTTCTGCTTGCTCACGTAAATGACAGCAAGGCATACTTGGTCAACAACCACACAGGTTACACTGACGGTGGCTATATAAAAAACTTTAACACTCTTACTAATAATGCGCCACACTGTGAACCCACATCAAACAAGAATGACAAACACATTTCGGGAGAACATCCGCACCGTAACACAACATAAACACAACAGAACAAATACCCAGAATCCCATGCAGCCCTAACTCTTCACCTCAACCGACGCACAGAGGGGGGGTTGATGTGTGAGGGAGCAGGGCTGGGGTGGGGGCGGGGTTTGGTGGTAGCAGGGGTGTATAATGTAGCCCGGAAGAGTCAGGGCTGCATGGGATTCTGGGTATTTGTTCTGTTGTGTTTATGTTGTGTTAAGGTGCAGATGTTCTCCCGGAATGTGTTTGTCATTCTTGTTTGGTTTTGGTTCAAAGTGTGGCACATTATTAGTAAGAGTGTTAAAGTTGTTTTAAATGGCCACCGTCAGTGTAACCTGTGTGGCTGTTGACCAAGTAAGCCTTGCTGTCACTTGTGTGCAAGCAGAAGATGCATATAACAAGAGGCTGGGTTGGCACACTGTTTATACAGATTGTAGAGGGCGCTAAATGCTGTACCATAATGGCACGCTCTTATTATTAATGTAAGGGTGAAAATCGGAGAATATTAATCCCGGGAGTTTTCTGCAAGAGGCACTGAAATCCAGAAATCTCCCGGGAAAATCGGGCGGGGGGTCGGCAAGTATGCCGCTGAGCCGCATCAGACTGATCAAAGAGCCGCATGCGGCTCCGGAGCCGCGGGTTGCCGACCCCTGGCCTACAGCCACAGCTGGTTTTGACCTGGCTTTGATTAGTGACCGGCAGTTATTTGCTTTTATAGACCATACGCCTGACTACTGAGTAACATTGCCGGTGCTTCATTGCAGTAACACCTTTTGGTGGTCCTAAACACTTTTAAGGGGAAGAGTGACTGACACCTAATTGCATTATATAGACTGGTTTTCCCAAGTCATTTTTATCACCTGTTATGGCCCAGTGAAGACTCTCAGGACCTATTCCGCGTACCTTTTATTGTGACGGCCAATCGTTTTAACAAGGTTGTTGCTCATTCACTGTGGGTGAGAGTCTAAGTTCTGTTCTAGTGGTACTTACTCTCACAGTTGTACGGCTATCG
Source organism: Nerophis lumbriciformis (assembly GCF_033978685.3). Lineage (NCBI taxonomy): Eukaryota > Metazoa > Chordata > Actinopteri > Syngnathiformes > Syngnathidae > Nerophis > Nerophis lumbriciformis. The sequence continues at coordinate 2,948,027 of NC_084582.2, read as the reverse complement.
AAGGTAAAGGACTTAATCTGCCCATTCTCCAAAAAGACCTTCAACACGTTGGGTATGAGAAGCAAAGATTCGTCCTTCAGCATTGTCTGAAAGAGATGGAAGGAGAGGGTCACAGATGGCAGACAGTGATGTGTTGTTTGAAATCCCTATCTCATGCATTGTGTTAGTAAGGAATACAGCATCCTCACACTATCTGCTGTGGACGCCTTCCATGCATAGAAGATGACATTCACTTCACAGAGGGGGAGCCAAGGTTTCTGCTTTGACTCAAAGTAGTAGTTTGAAGAAATGTTATAAAACGTTGCACAGTCCAATCTTGCTGCGATGTGATTGGCATTCTCGCCTTCTCGCTGAAGGGGTTTTAAGGTATGACTCAGCTGTGATTATGCAGCCACAAAGAACTAGAGGAGGATAAGGTTTCTTACCGGATGACAGACCTGAGCAATGTTCCCTCTAAGGTGCGCGCATGTGCAATTGCGCACCGCTCAAGCGTCCTCTGCGCACGACAAATGTATGCCACGCACAAAATCAAATAAAAAAATAAGCGCATAACAATTTTCGACACACGGACACGACAGAGAAAACAGTTCATTGTTCAAATATTGTAACGTCTGTCGAGACGCTTTGAGGACATGAATTCCATCCGTCACTTTACTGAGCAAAACTCTTTACTGTCGGCCATAAACACATCACCAAAACATTAGTAAAAAAAATGATATGTAGCAAAACTGGTCATTTTCTGCAGTACAAACCAGACCAAAAGCAACTTTGTTATATCAACAGCAGCCGCTTGTTCTTTCTCACTTGCGCCAACACATGCACATATGGCACTTAGCCAGTGATGCGTTTACAGCCACACAAAAAGTCGGACAACTCCAACACCACACATAAAGTGTCATTCCAGGTCGTTACACTATGATGTACCAATCAAATGTGTGCTTATTCTAGTGTCATTTATTAGGAATCTTAATTTATAAATATTAATCATGAAATGCAGTTAGTATATTAAATAAATACTAATAAAAATATATGTTTTACAAACAGGAAGTTGCAGGAATGTACACATGATCCCCTGCTTACATCTCATTGTGCAACATGTGAATGTTTTAATGGGAACTAAATGCAATGTCTGAAAGGGGTACAAATTATTTCCAAAGCAGGACCTCCACCCAGACAAACAATACAAGTACACAGTTCATGAAAAACAATATTTTTGTGTTATTGTCATTGTAAATGGGCCTAAACACTTATATTAGAAAATAACCTCATGGAAATGACTGCTGTCATTTGATTATAATAATAAGAGAATGTTGTCTGTCTATCTGTGTTGGCCCTGCGATGAGGTGGAGACTTGTCCAGGGTGTACGCCGCCTTCTGCCCGAATGCAGCTGAGATAGGCTCCAGCACCCCCCGCGACCCCGAAAGGGACAAGCGGTAGAAAATGGATGGATGGATGGAGATTGAACTTGTTATTTCGTCAGGTTTGGGACATGTGTGCTGCTGGTGTAGCCACAGTGTGCACCTGTACTGTACATGTTTATTTATGTGGGATTACTTCCTAGTAGCATGCTAATTTCTGGTTTCATCGTACTTCCATTGTGTTTTCCCCGTATTGCACATGTTTAGGGCCGGGGTGTCAAACAAATTTTAGATCGGGGGCCACATGGAGAAAAATCTACTCCCAAGAGGGTAGTACTGGTAAAATCACGGCACGATAACTTAAAAATAAAGACAACTTCAGATGTTGGAGGTACCGAACCCCACCAGTTTCATATGCGCATTCACTGAACTCTTCTTTAGTGAAAAATAAAAATAAAAATGTTCAAATTCAAGACAAAGTTATATGTTTTTGGTAACACTTTAGTATGGGGAACATATTCTAAGTAACAAAGACTTAATTTAGAGTTATTTGGACACTAGGAGAACATATTCTAAGTAACAAAGACTTAATTTAGAGTTATTTGGTTAGGGTTAGGGTCAGGGTTAGAGGGTTAGGGTTATAATAATGACTACTTAAGAGCCAATATGTTACTAATTTGCATGTTAATAAGCAACTAATTAATGGTGTTACCATGTTTTTTTACTGGTGCATAAAATGAACCGTGCATGAACATCACATTTTTCAAAGAACAAAACCAACACAGTGCATAAACAAATTACACACCTGCAAATCAGTCAGCTATTGCCGTATCCGTAATACGCCGATTGGGATAATTTTGTATTTACACGATGAGTCGGGTGTGTCTTGACCTCCGCCGAACCCCTGAGCCTGACTCACCGAACCTCTAGGGTTCGATCGATCCTAGGTTAAGAACCACTGGTTTGAAAATATAACAAGCACATTCTGAAAATGTACAAAATCATAATGTTGTTGTTGTTGTTTTTTACACTCACATGTTGCGGTTTATCAGTATCCTATCTTTATTTGTCGTTATTTATACTTTCTGAATAAATTATGTGATAATGTTCATCAGTTAACTCATTGGTGTTAATTTTCAAAAATGATATCAAAATCAAATTACAGTATGTTGTTTATGTAGTTTGATCATTTTCCTAAACATCATGTGGTTTATTTTGTACATACTGTATGTAGCATCTAGAAAGAATTGCTATTGCGTTATCCAGCCGACACATTTAGAACTGCTGTTTATTTCATTAAAAATTTCAGGTTAATTTTTATACTTAGCAAACTCATCCCGCGGGCCGTATAAAACCTGTTCGCGCATACTTGCCAACCTTGAGACCTCCAATTTCGGGAGGTGGGGGGTGTCGGGTGGGTGCGGGGGGCGTGCTTGGGCCGGGGGCATGGTTGGGGGCGTGGTTAAGAGGGGAGGAGTATATTTACAGCTAGAATTCACCAAGTCAAGTATTTCATATATATATATATATATATATATATATATATATATATATATATATATATATATATATATATATATATGTATCCCTGCGACCCCGAAGGGAATAAGCGGCAGAAAATGGATATATATAATATATATATATATATATATATATATATATATATACATATATATATATATATATACAGTATATATATATATATACAGTATATATATATATATATATATATATATATATATATATATATATAAGAAATAATTGACTTTCAGTGAATTCTAGCTATATATATATATATATATATATATATATATATATATATATATATATATATATATATATATATACTGTATATATATATATATACTGTATATATATATATATATATATATATATATATATATATATATATATATATATATATATATATATATATATATATTATATATATCCATCCATCCATTTTCTACCGCTTAATCCCTTCGGGGTCGCGGGGGGCGCTGGAGCCTATCTCAGCTATAATCGGGCGGAAGGCGGGGTACACCCTGGACAAGTCGCCACCTCATCACAGGGCCAACACAGATAGACAGACAACATTCACACTCACATTCACACACTAGGGCCAATTTAGTGTTGCCAATCAACCTATCCCCAGGTGCATGTATATTATATATATATATACTGTATATATATATATATATATATATATAAAAGAAATAATTGACTTTCAGTGAATTCTAGCTATATATATATTATATATATATATATATATATATATATATATATACTGTATATATATATATATATATATATATATATATATATATATATATATATATATATATATATATATATATATATATATATATACAAATATATATATATATATAAATATAAATATATATATATATATATATATATATATATATATATAAAAGAAATACTTGAATTTCAGTGTTCATTTATTTACACATATACACACACATAACACTCATCTACTCATTGTTGAGTTAAGGGTTGAATTGTCCATCCTTGTTCTATTCTCTGTCACTATCTTTCTAACCATGCTGAACACCCTCTCTGATGATGCATTGCTGTGTGGCACGCACAAAAGTGCTTTCATCAAATGCACTAGATGGCAGTATTGTCCTGTTTAAGAGTGTCACAACATTGCGGTTTACGGCAGACGGGACTGCTTTACTGTAGACGTTCTTTATATTGTGGGAAAGCGGACTCAGGTCCGCATGGAGCTGGAGGGGGCGTGGCCTCCAGGTCCGCCTGAATTTCGGGAGATTTTCGGGAGAAAATTTGTCCCGGGAGGTTTTCGGGAGAGGCGCTGAATTTCGGGAGTCTCCCGGAAAATCCGGGAGGGTTGGCAAGTATGTGTTCGCGGGACCGATCCGGCTGTTCCCTCGGGCCGTACGTTTGTCACCCATGGTTTCGGGAGTTTGTGTGTGTTTTGGTCATTGCACATTTTCTCCTGTCGTCACCATAAGAATCCATTGAGGAAAATCTCCTTTCTTTCTTGTTTATGTTTCGGATTTGAAAAACCAACACATACGGATGTGGATTTAATGCATCTGACATAGAAATCAGTGTACACAGCACATGCTCAGCAGTCTGTTTTTTGGTGAGTGTAAGCCTGAAGTCGGCTCCAACAGCTGTGTTTTTTTTTCCCCGGGCAGACTAGAAGTGATTAATTCCAGAGTTATTCTGTTACTAAGTTGTCTCCACAATTCAGAAAGGACAAGGGGTCCCTGAACTCATCAATTACTGATTTCTATGAACAGGCTCCTCTCTGGAGGCGTACAATTTGGTGCTAATCTAAATCAAGTTTGGTTTTTCTTGGTGGAGCCTTGTGCTCTACTGAGTTTTAGTCAAAGTTGTAGTCTGAGGAGAGGAAAGTGGCAACGAGGGGTTTGGCCTCATCGCTGAAATTTCTTGTCAACAAAGAGCTTTCAACTTGTCGATAGCAGCTTAATTGTTTCCTCCTCATCGATGGAGGCAACGATGAAGTTCAGAACCGTTGAAACAGTCATAGAACCGTCCTCTCGTGGTGAGCGTCTTCTGATCAAATCAGGTCAATTTGCAAGCTAAGCCGAGAATTAGTTTAAGTAAGAGGACAAATCCAGCAAATCTATTTTCTATTGACAGTGATAGTCGTGGCTGTAGGTGTAATTAGGGAAGCTGTGACATTTGCACGACTTTGGTATCGAGAGGCTGGACGAGCTGCTAAAATCAACTGTAATTAAAGCTCGAGTTGCCTGTCCAACAAGGTAATCAGAAGCTTGATGAGAAAGTCGATGCCCTGTTGTGAACAAGATGACATCTTTTTTCTTTTTCTTTTTCTTAAACCTAATTCCTCCTTTAAACTTTTCAGACAAGTCCATAAATCAGAAGACAAACGGAACACAAAGACTTTGTGCTGCACTGGTGCGGCAATGTGAAACCAATAGGGAATCATCATTTATTAGCTGATTAAACATTTCAATGTTTAATCAGCAATGGAGGGTGTGTTCTAACTATCGTGGGATCACACTCCTCAGCCTTCCCGGTAAGGTCTATTCAGGTGTACTGGAGAGGAGGCTACGCCGGATAGTCGAACCTCGGATTCAGGAGGAACAGTGTGGTTTTCGTCCTGGTCGTGGAACTGTGGACCAGCTCTATACTCTCGGCAGGGTCCTTGAGGGTGCATGGGAGTTTGCCCAACCAGTCTACATGTGTTTTGTGGACTTGGAGAAGGCATTCGACCGTGTCCCTCGGGGAGGCCTGTGGGGAGTGCTCAGAGAGTATGGGGTATCGGACTGTCTGATTGCGGCAGTCCGCTCCCTGTATGATCAGTGCCAGAGCTTGGTCCGCATCGGACACGTTTCCAGTGAGGGTTGGACTCCGCCAAGACTGCCCTTTGTCACCGATTCTGTTCATAACTTTTATGGACAGAATTTCTAGGCGCAGTCAAGGCGTTGAGGGGATCTGGTTTGGTGGCTGCAGGATTAGGTCTCTGCTTTTTGCAGATGATGTGGTCCTGATGGCTTCATCTGGCCAGGATCTTCAGCTCTCACTGGATCGGTTCGCAGCTGAGTGTGAAGCGACTGGGATGAGAATCAGCACCTCCAAGTCCGAGTCCATGGTTCTCGCCCGGAAAAGGGTGGAGTGCCATCTCCGGGTTGGGGAGGAGATCTTGCCCCAAGTGGAGGAGTTCAAGTACCTCGGAGTCTTGTTCACGAGTGGGGGAAGAGTGGATCGTGAGATCGACAGGCGGATCGGTGCGGCGTCTTCAGTAATGCGGACGCTGTATCGATCCGTTGTGGTGAAGAAGGAGCTGAGCCGGAAGGCAAAGCTCTCAATTTACCGGTCGATCTACGTTCCCATCCTCACCTATGGTCATGAGCTTTGGGTTATGACCGAAAGGACAAGATCACGGGTACAAGCGGCCCAAATGAGTTTCCTCCGCCGGGTGGCGGGGCTCTCCCTTAGAGATAGGGTGAGAAGCTCTGCCATCCGGGGGGAGCTCAAAGTAAAGCCGCTGCTCCTCCACATCGAGAGAAGCCAGATGCGGTGGTTCGGGCATCTGGTCAGGATGCCACCCGAACGCCTCCCTAGGGAGGTGTTTAGGGCACCTCCGACCGGTAGGAGGCCGCGGGGAAGACCCAGGACACGTTGGGAAGACTATGTCTTTCGGCTGGCCTGGGAACGCCTCGGGGTCCCACAGGAAGAGCTGGACGAAGTGGCTGGGGAGAGGGAAGTCTGGGCTTCCCTGCTTAGGCTGCTGCCCCCGCGACCCGACCTCGGATAAGCGGAAGAAGATGGATGGATGGATGGACATTTCAATGCAATTAACCCATGAGCAGTACAGAATGACTCAAAATCCACAAAACCTCTCTGATGATGCAGTTTAGGTAGCTGGTCTAAAAAGTCTTAAATTGTCAATTAATGGGGTAGTCACAGGTTGAATAAGCAAAAGAATTGCCATTCAAATTTATGTCAATTCTGCTTAGGGACCCAATTCATCCTGGAGCGGTCCTCCAAACAAGTCAATATGGACGACGCTAAACAGCACATTGGCCCTCTTCATGGGGATTTAAGTACAAAAAAAAGATGACGTGACAGTCGACCAACATAGCACAAACCCCGTTTCCATATGAGTTGGGAAATTGTGTTAGATGTAAATATAAACGGAATACAATGATTTGCAAATCATTTTCAACCCATATTCAGTTGAATATGCTACAAAGACAACATATTTGATGTTCAAACTCATAAACATTTTTTTTCTTGCAAATAATCATTAACTTTATTTGATGCCAGCAACACGTGACAAAGAAGTTGGGAAAGGTGGCAATAAATACTGATAAAGTTGAGGAATGCTCATCAAACACTTATTTGGAACATCCCACGGGCGTGCAGGCTAACTGGGAACAGGTGGGTGCCATGATTGGGTATAAAAGTAGATTCCATGAAATGCTCAGTCAATCACAAACAAGGATGGGGCGAGGGTCACCACTTTGTCAACAAATGCGTGAGCAAATTGTTGAACAGTTTAAGAAAAAAGCTTTCTCCACCAGCTATTGCAAGGAATTTAGGGATTTCACCATCTACGGCCCGTAATATCATCAAAGGGTTCAGAGAATCTGGAGAAATCACTGCACGTAAGCAGCTAAGCCCGTGACATTCAATCCCTCAGGCTGTACTGCATCAACAAGCGACATCAGTGTGTAAAGGATATCACCACATGGGCTCAGGAACTCTTCAGAAACCCACTGTCAGTAACTACAGTTGATCGCTACATCTGTAAGTGCAAGTTAAAACTCTCCTATGCAAGGCGAAAACCGTTTATCAACAACACCCAGAAACGTCGTCGGTTTCACTGGGCCTGAGCTCATCTAAGATGGACTGATACAAAGTGGAAAAGTGTTCTGTGGTCTGACGAGTCCACATTTCAAATTGTTTTTGGAAACTGTGGACGTCGTGTCCTCCGGACCAAAGAGGAAAAGAACCATCCGGATTGTTATAGGCCCAAAGTTGAAAAGGCAGCATATGTGATGGTATGGGGGTGTATTAGTGCCCAAGACATGGGTAACTTACACATCTGTGAAGGCGCCGTTAATGCTGAAAGGTACATACAGGTTTTGGAGCAACATATGTTGCCATCCAAGCAACGTTACCATGGACGCCCCTGCTTATTTCAGCAAGACAATGCCAAGCCACGTGTTACATCAACGTGGCTTCATAGTAAAAGAGTGCGGGTACTAGACTGGCCTGCCTGTAGTCCAGACCTGTCTCCCATTGAAAATGTGTGGCACATTATGAAGCCTAAAATACCACAACGGAGACCCCCGGACTGTTGAACAACTTAAGCTGTACATCAAGCAAGAATGGGAAAGAATTCCACCTGAGAAGCTTCAAAAATGTGTCTCCTCAGTTCCCAAACGTTTACTGAGTGTTGTTAAAAGGAAAGGCCATGTAACACAGTGGTGAACATGCCCTTTCCCAACTACTTTGGCACGTGTTGCAGCCATGAAATTCTAAGTTAATTATTATTTGCAAAAAAAAAGAAAAGTTTATGAGTTTGAACATCAAATATGTTGTCTTTGTAGTGCATTCAACTGAATATGGGTTGAAAATGATTTGCAAATCATTGTATTCCGTTTATATTTACATCTAACACAATTTCCCAACTCATATGGAAACGGGGTTTGTATAATTTATAGACATTGCAGGATATAGGTTTTTTTTTTCACCGAAGCACTTCCATTTTAAAATAGCTCATTAATAAGAAAAAAACGGAGTAACAGGTCCACATAAAGTGGGCACATGTAAATAGAAATAGACAGTTTGTCAATATGAACATGATGTTATTGATTCATGATGTGTGTATTTAATTAACACGTACATATAGCCATCTTTCTTGAATCTCTTTTCTCATGCAAAATGAAACATAATTAATGTGGACTGAAAATAAATGATGTTGACTTTTAAGCATATGATTAATCAAAAGTAAACAGCAACCCGGTGATTAATTTCATTAAAAATTGAATCGTTTGGCAGCACTAGAGAAACGTACAGACGGTAAATGTTAAATTAGCAAGGACACCTGCAACTGTATTTTGCAAGAAAAAGATAGGTGTGTTAACTAATTCTGTTTCATACAAATCTAGAAATAGCAATTGCCTCAAAATAAGAGTAGAAATGCTGGGAAATGCCATCCATGAGCCAAGTGTGTGAATGTGAGTGTAAATATTGTCTGTGTTTTTACATTTTTTTTTATTTGGTCATCAGTTCATGTAAACAGTACACTTCAAGTGCATAGCAGATAAATAAATAAAAACATGGGTTTACATTTTCTGACCAAAAAGGTTGAAGCTAAAAGCCTATTATGCTTAAACTTTCCACATTCACTTTGTACATGTCCAATAAGGAAGAAAAAAAAGAAGAGAAAACAAAAAATCGATCTGGAGATAAAGAAACACAAAGGAAGGACTCTAGAGCAGGGGTCCCCAAACTACGGCCCGCGGGAGGTTATAAGTAAAAAAAAAAGAAAAGAAAAAAGTTATTGATTTTTTTATTATTATTTTTTAACATTTGTCCTTTCTAATCCATTTTCTACCGCTTGTTACTCTCGGTGTCTCCGAGACGCTTGGGCAAATCATTTTGTCTAAACATGCATTTTCCCATCAATAACGTGACATAATTGCGCTCGTGCCGCAGTGTATATATATATATATATATATATATATCCATCCATCCATCCATCTTCTTCCGCTTATCCGAGGTCGGGTCGCGGGGGCAGCAGCCTAAGCAGGGAAGCCCAGACTTCCCTCTCCCCAGCCACTTCGTCCAGCTCCTCCCGGGGGATCCCGAGGCGTTCCCAGGCCAGCCGGGAGACATAGTCTTCCCAACGTGTCCTGGGTCTTCCCCGTGGCCTCCTACCGGTCGGACATGCCCTAAACACCTTCCTAGGGAGGCGCTCGGGTGGCATCCTGACCAGATGCCCGAACCACCTCATCTGGCTCCTCTCGATGTGGAGGAGCAGCGGCTTTACTTTGAGCTCCCCCCGGATGACAGAGCTTCTCACCCTATCTCTAAGGGAGAGACCCGCCACCCGGCGGAGGAAACTCATTTCGGCCGCTTGTACCCGTGATCTTGTCTTTTTTCGGTCATAACCCAAAGCTCATGACCATAGGTGAGGATGGGAACGTAGATCGACCGGTAAATTGAGAGCTTTGCCTTCCGGCTCAGCTCCTTCTTCACCACAACGGATCGATACAGCGTCCGCATTACTGAAGACGCCGCACCGATCCGCCTGTCGATCTCACGATCCACTCTTCCCTCACTCGTGAACAAGACTCCGAGGTACTTGAACTCCTCCACTTGGGGCAAGATCTCCTCCCCAACCCGGAGATGGCACTCCACCCTTTTCCGGGCGAGAACCATGGACTCGGACTTGGAGGTGCTGATTCTCATCCCAGTCGCTTCACACTCAGCTGCGAACCGATCCAGTCCATTATATATATATATATAATATATATATATAATCTTAAAGTTAAAGTGCCAATGATTGTCACACATACATACACACATGTATACAGCCCGGCCCCCGGCCAAATTGTTTTAACCCAATGCGGCCCCTCTAGTCCAAATGGGGCGGCATGGCGTAGTGGGTAGAGC